>NC_056751.1:202765419-203065419 GCF_019279795.1 Protopterus annectens
TACTGCCAGTCCTGATGCTGTGATGTGCATTGTACAGCCCAGATTTGCTGACCTCCAATATCCTTCCTCCTACAGTGGCACACCCTCTGTGGTTGACATGTATCTCGTAGGCCACTCCTCGGTGTAGTACCGCTTCGCTTGCTCCATCCTTACGCCGGGCGCTTTTGAGATTCACTATTATCTGCCTCATTTGCATGGAATTGACTACTAATACATGGTTACGGCGCGGACACCGCCACCACTCCTTGACAACCATTGCGCTGGGGTTGCAGCTTTACATACATACTATGGTGTGTGGTGGCTGTGCAGCTGATTTGTGTTCTACTGCTCTTTTAGGACATTGTCATATTATTTCATTGCTTTGCAACTTCTGTGCACATATCCCGGGGGTCTGCTGTTCTTTCTACATACGTGCCATTTATGTCATTTTTTACATTTTGTGCATATTTTCTTTGGACATTCTCGGTGCCTTTCCACATTGGCATATTGCACCTATATGATACCTGACTTTGACAGCCTTCCGTTACTCCTCCGGTATGTTTGGGTAAATGTAAACCTTTTTTTTGGTTTACATTGCCATGCCCTTACGCTACGCCTGCGCCACTTCGTGGATCGCTATTTGCCCTCATTTGCATGGTGCAATACCGCACACAGTGTGTTTTGCATACCTACGCCGGGGGCGGGGACGGTCCGGCGCACGCTGGTAGTGCACGTGGAATTCATTCATACCTGAATCGCTAAGCAGCCATATTTGGCGTTATAACGCCGACGCTATGCTGGCGCCTGGCGCAAGGTTCATGAATCCCGGGGAGTGTGTGTGAGGTGGAGTTGGGGAAAAAGGAGTTGGTTGTGTAGCTCAAGCTATTGTAGGTTTTTAAAGCTATGCAGTGGCAAGAGCTATAAGGAAGGTTGGCAGCAAATCTGCTTATTTTGTTGTAGGTGGTTTCAAGTTGAGACAATAGATTGGCTTGAATATTGGTGAAAATAGTGGCTGCATAAAGTAAGGTTGGGAAAAAGAAAGTCTGTGCTAGAGAACATTTGACGCTAATAATGAGGTGTTTTTTATGTATGTATAACAGACCAAGTTTTTGGTAGGTCTTTTTGATGGCTTGCTGAATATGTATGTCAAACTTTAGTTGGTCATCTATGATTACACCCAGAAGTTTAGTATGAAGCTGGTTATGAATACATTTTTCAAGAATGTTGGATAAGCTGAGTAAGTATGACAACAGGTCTGTAGTTGGTTGGTTCAGCTGAATTGTCACCTTTGTGGAGCGGTATGACATAGGATTTTTTCCAGCTGTCAGGGACTGTGTTCTCTTGAACTGACCTGTTTACTAATATGGAGACTGGATGTGCATAGTTTAAGGAATAGAGGAGGTAAGTTGTCAGCAGAGGGGGAGCAGGTTTTCAGTTTGGTAAGAAGAGATTTGATGTATGCAGTAGGGACAGGTTTAAGACAAAACTGGATGGAATTGGTAGAAGGAAGAGGATCAGAAGGGGAGAGGGAGGTGTTGTCAGGATTAATTAACTTTTTTATATATAGAGTCAATGAAGAAGGCATTAAGAAAGGAGGCAGTGTCTGTTGGTGAGCTGTTAGGACAGGGGCTGGGAGTAGAAGGGTTACCTGGATTTAAGACTTTGTTGATACTGTTCCAAACTGTTTTTGTGTTGGACTTAGGGTTATCTAGTGCTTTTGATAGTCTTGTTTTTTGTTCAGATCGACTTGTTTCTTGGTTAGGTTCCTAAGTTCTCTATAGGTTTGGAGATGGTGATGGGAGTTTGCTTTTTCCAGGTTTTCCAGGTGCTGTCTCTTTTAAGCATTAGTTTATGGGTGGATTGGGTTAACCATGTGCAGCTTTTGTTCTTATTTTTCTAGTGGGGGCTAATGAGTTTAGGATATTCAGGAAGGTGTTGTTAAATTTGGAGACAGCCTCATTGAGAGGGACTGTGTAGAGAAAGGACCAGTTAATAGAGGAGAGAAGATTATTGAAGGTATCTGGGCTAAAATTAGAGAGATTATGGCTGTCTTTGTACTGGTGAAGTTTTAGCAGATGAGGTGAGTGTCATAACACGTTCATAGGGATATGGTCACTGAGGGAGTCAGGTAGAATGATGGCATTGTGATACAGATTTGGGTTAGAAGTGAGGATCCAGTCAATGGTAGTTCTGTTATTTAAGTGTTTATTGATACAGGTGGGAGAAGTAATGAGTTGAAAGAATCCAAAGAGATCAATGCTAGTATTGGGAGAGTAGGAATTAAGGGAATTCCAGTCAATACTAACATCACTTAGGATGATAATCTCATAAGAAATGTTTTGAGATGCTCAGGAGAGAAACTGTTTGAGGGTAGGGATTTTGTTGCCAGGTGGGATATAAATTGCTAATATTGCTAGGTATTTTGATTATATTTAATTTACGGTTAGCAATAAGAATTTCAGCTGGATGGAAAGAGAAAGTTTGTCAGAGTATACAGTAGCTACAGCACCTCCATGTTTCTTGTGTCGATCGAAGCGAAGGATGTTGTAACCAGGGGGAGGATTTCAGAGTCTGTAATACAGGGATATAACCGATGTTTCTGAGAGGGTGAGAATGTCAGGAAATAGAGGAATACATTTCTTAATGTTCTGCTATTCATACCCTGTGGGGAGTCCACAACAGATAGGTATGAGGACATTAAGCAAAACTATAGTATAGTGAAAATAGATTACACAATGCAGGAAAAATCAAACTGGATCATAATGGTGGAAAACTAACAAAATATACAAAGGTTTCACATGATTATGACAGAAGGAAAGGGGAAATGAAAGGAAGGAAAGATTATGGGTGTTAAGCTGTAACCAATAGTTTGTGGAAATAGTTGTGAGATGAAGGAGCAAAGTTGAAAAGGTAGACTAGAAAAGGAGAAAAGTCTAAGTACATCTGTTACAATAAGGAGGCGAATAAGAAGAAAAAAAATGGAATAAGAAGACCAGATTGATGTCAGTTTGCATTTTAGCAGTTGATTACAAGGGCTGAAAAAAATATATATATATATATTATTCTTCATTTGGAACACCATTTAGAGAATCAGATGAATTTGCAAAAAGAAAAAAAATATCTTCCTCTTTAGCTGATGTGCTGTAAGGTCTTATGGCAAAAAAATGGAGAAAACAGTCTAAAATACATTTAAATTAAAAGAAACAATGAAAACTAGGAGGAAGAAAAAATGAAATACAGAGAACATCAGTACCAAGCTGAAGGGAAAAAAAAAGTGATGCATGAAAGAAAGACATGATATAGATGGTCTTCAGTCAAGCAGCCAACTTCTTGTAATGCACTTGTATGAAATACTGCAGCAATCGGGTCTATATTATATTACAACATCGAGGACACTGAACATCGAACGGCTTAAAGGCCTAAAATACCAGACCTTAATGTCGCTATTGTGGGGGGCTGCACCCCTCCACACACACCCCACTAATTATATATACCAACTCCGAGATCACACTACAGTGAGGAAAGGGCAAATATTCCAATATTAACTGTACTGCAATCTCACAAAAAGCACATAGTTGAATGGCATTTCCAACGTTAAGGTCGTTTGATGTTCAGCCTCTTCGATTTCATAATAGGAACCCCAGCAATCCTACTTAATATACAGTAATCAGTGTAAGTCCAAAGATAAGTGGATAAGCATATTAAAGAAAGTCATCTCCTATACTGTATTTCTAGACAGAAGAGTGGGTAAGAGAAAATAAATAAGAGTCAATAAGCTTCAGGAAATTCCTTAACTAAACGGTAGGCAGGAGAATCTTGAAAACTAGAGACAGTAAATCAAATATGTTATAATATGATCTGCCTGAAGGGGCTGGAGGCTCTTCAACAGTAAATATTGTAAACGCTTTCTGCAGAAGCACAGACATTAAAATGAAGACAATGGAAAAGAGAGGCACATAGAACGTCTGGTATGAAAATTGGTTTCCTAATGATTATATTTGACCATCACAAAAATAATTCAATTCTAAGTTTTACTGACCACTGAAATGAAAACTGCAATTTAATAATCAAATAAAATTTGGGAAATAAATGAATAAGATATTGCCAATTCACATAGCAGAATTACCTGAATCTGAGTGTTTGCATGTATTTCAGCTATCTGTAGAAAACTTATTTAATTCTGTAAATATGACTTGTACACACAACTTTGTGACTTAAAAGGGTATCTCAGACTTGACAGAAAACTCAGCAAAGCAAGTATGACTGTTTTCTCCTCTACCCAGCAAGTTCTTGCATATGATTCTCTCTTCAGGGAGAAATATGATGTCTGGTGAACACATACTCAAAGAAAGATGAAACAGTTTTAATATCATTAGGAATATTTCTGAATTGCTGGCACAGCAGAAAACAAAGGGTAATTCATAGCCAGCATGTCTCAAGTGCAAAATATATTTCTCATTAAAAAATGGAGCTGTTCAATATGTAAGCTTTTTGCTGTAAAGATTTTGAAGGGAAACATGGACAAGCAGTGAAGGCATTCTTGAGTTAAACCTTGATAAATGATTCCACAAAAGTGAAACACTTGTCTCATTTTCTTTTATTAATTACCACTCCTGCACTTCAAAGAAAAAGCTCTTGTGTTACATTATTTCAAGGACAGAATACATTTGATTTGAAAATGGGCAGCAAACTGTACAAAGATATAAGAAGAATAATAGGTGCAATTTTATAAATGAAGCATAAAGTGAACCATAGAAGCAAGAACCATAAGAATTCAAACAATAACATCGTAGCTCATACAGGGCAGTGGTAATTGTAGCTTGATGATGCACTAACAGGAGTCTTGCTGGGGTTCCTATTAGAATGCTTAAAGCTTAAAATAGCAAATGACCTAAAGGTCACAAATGCCGTATCTTGAGCTGCTTTTTGTGAGATCATGGTACAGTGAGGATTGGAATATTTGCCCTTTCCTCACTGTAGTGCGATCTTGGAGTTGGTATATATATTTAGCAGGAGATGTGGGGGGCACAGCCTCCCACAATAACATGTTTGAGGTTCTGCATTTTTGACCTTCAGGTCATTTGCATTTTTGGATTTTTGTTTATGTAATATAGACCCATCTTGCTGAACTGGCTTGTACCATTTATTGTGCTAGGATTAGGGGACTGCAGCTTGGACTAAAGGTGAGAAAGAGCAGACTGGCTACAGTTTGCTCCTTATTGTTTCACAGCGCTGTTTAGCATGCTACACTCTTTCACACCACAGTAAACTTTAGCTTGTAGGCTGGGTACTAAAGGAAGTTAAGACTACTCTGTGCAGATTCATCAAGGAGTGGTAGAACAAGAACAGAGACCAGTAAAG
Source organism: Protopterus annectens (assembly GCF_019279795.1). Lineage (NCBI taxonomy): Eukaryota > Metazoa > Chordata > Ceratodontiformes > Protopteridae > Protopterus > Protopterus annectens. Next base: position 202,770,760 of record NC_056751.1, read on the forward strand.
TAGCTAATGAAAGAAATCTCAACAATACTATAACTATTGTGGTTAGCCATTGAAACCTGGATTAGAGAAGTAGGAGACAAGTGCCTCATGTGATGTGGGCACAAATCATCTGCTTGGCTTAGGGACCTCACAGAGGAAGCAAATATGGCACCTGGAGGAGAAAGGACTTTGAGAGGTAGGTCTAACTGAGTTAATAATGAAATAATAGAGCAAAGGAAGTAGGTACAGCAACTGCAGAAAAAAAGGAAAAAAAGTTAACAGTAAAATGATATGACAGAGGAGGTAGGTACAATAGTTCCATAGAAGAAAAGAAGAAGTGCTAGCACTGAAGTGATAGGACAGAGAATACAGGCACAGCAGCTGCACAGAAAAAAAGAAAGAAAGGAAGAAAGGGGCTTAACAGGTATCAGGTATCAGGGGAAAGCTATGTGAATGACAACTGGCAAAAAAACTACCAAAGAGGAAGTAAAGATCAGTAAGCAGGAAGAATCAGGAGGTTGGGACGCCACACACACACACACACACACACACACACACACACACACACACACACACACACACACACACACACACACACACACACACACACACACACACACACACACACACACACACACACACAAAGAAAAACATATGCTTCAGATAGTGAGGAGAACACAACACAGGTACCAGGTACAACAAATTCAGAGAAGACAAAAAGAATGGCTATATCAGGTAGGCCCATAAAGGTGCAGTTGGTTATAGCAGAGGATGATGAAAATGCAGGTGCTAGGGCTAATAATTGGGATGAAATATGTACTGAAAGTATAGTAAGAGGATAGATAGACGGTATGGAAGGAGATATGGATTACTTCATAAAAGCAAAACTACTAGGAGGCAGTGCATGGAAAAGCAATATGAAGAAAACAGGAGAGCAACAAATGGAGTTCAAAAGATGGGCAAAAAACTTAGACAGCATAATGTCTAAGACATTCATTATAAGCATGGCTTAATTAGTAAGAGGAAGCACAGAAATCTGAAAAAGCATGGGAGAGGAAAGATTAGAAAGCAGGAAGAAGAGGGAACGAAGGTGGTTGGTAACTCTATTTCTAAATTTACGGAAACAGGGAAGGAAGAAGGGAAAAAAATCATGACACTCTAAGGATCATCCCCAGGGAGATCATGGATAGTACAACAGAGAATATTATCTGGAGAGTTGTGGTAATATGGGACACTCAAGTGTCATTGGGAATAACTACCTGACAAAATGGTATATAGATGATGTACGTATGAGAGGCCTGAGTGGAAGCCGATAAGCACAAGTATATGCATTGCTCTGTGACTTTCTTTAAAGCACCTTAACTACCAATGGCCAAAGAATTAAGATGCCGAGTAATGAGGTATTTAAATTTGAGCTCAGAGCAAACATAGAAAGAAGGGCTATGGACTAGCTGGAGACCAGAAATGAGAGGGAAAGAATTTATAAGCCAGAAAAATGCTTCATCTTCATCTGGTGAACAGATTCCCTAGCAATGGATTGCAAAAGTACATTTGCACAGATGGTCCTTTAAACTGAGATGGAAGATAACATACAGAAATAGCAGAAAGTAGGAGCCAAAATGCAGAGAAAGGATGAATGAGGGAGAGAAGTGGCAGGACAAGTGAGTGCAGATAAAAGAGATAAAAGTGCAGAGCGCTGCATGACACTGCTATGCCATACATTGCAACATGTGTCAACAAAATGATGGAGACAGAGATGGTGGTAGAAATGGAAAAGCTACATGTGGCATAGAGAAAAAATGAGCAGATGAGGTACGATGATGTGACATGCTGCTACCATGCTGTATAACAGAATCAGATATGAGAGTTCTGTGTAACATATATGGTCAAATGTGAGGAAGAAGATGATGGAGAGAGGATAGCAATAGAGGTGGAGCCAATAATAACTAGTGAACAGGAAAGAGGGGGACAGATAAAAGTTCTGGTGGATGTATTCTGTCTTTTAGCCATAAGATATTGCTAGAGTTGATGGCAATGAAAAAAGAAATGGATGACATTGTATGGAGATATGAAAAAGGTTACATTAAAGTGAGAAATAATTCTTGTAAGAATGGCTTAGAACATGCTTGCATCTAGGGCAGAGAGTCAGAATCAGGTGATGCAGTGTTATACCCAGAGAGATTCTGACGAAATTCATGAAGCCAGTGGGAATTATAAAAGTCAACTTATTTTTGTTCAGTCAAGTTAAGCTAAAGGAATCAAGGATGTAGAGGTCAAGACATATTTTCATAGTTACCATACCACAGACTGGCTTGCCTTATGGGTAGTGTGAACAGGTTCAGATTCCAAAACCCAGGAATGAAGTTATAGGAAAATGGTCTACAGTAGGCTGGTAGATGATAAAACAGGCAATGGGGAAGTGCAGAGCAAGAAATGGGTAGATGGACTTGAGAATACATTTAGAAGTAGTATGTGAACAACAATGGGAAATGACAGCATGGGGAGGCAAAGCAAGAAGCCAGTATGATAAAAGTCAGAACTGAATATAAGAGATAAAAGCATAACAGTAGACACAAATAACAGATATATGAATAGGCAAGAAATAAACTGAAAATATAACATGCTGCCTTTTTCTAAAAACAAACAAAATATTCCTTGTGCTGCATCAACTTCCAAACCTAGAAACTTCAACCTTTCACTTGACCCCTTCACATTATTGGACACCAAGGGCACACCTGACTCCTAGTACAATTCAATAAACTTCTACTTAGTCTCATCCACTTTATGCTGTCCCTTCCCAGCAATAAAAAAATATCTAAATAACACATAGCCCAATGCCTCAGAGACCTTTACTGCCAAATCCATAGCAATGCTGTGTTAACATTTTAAAACACAAGACATCCCATGGACATTATCAACTGCCTCATAGCAAGCAAATAATTATTTTACCAAATCCCATACACCCACCATATAAACAACTACTCTGTGTACTTGAATATGTAACTAACCAGATACCATCAAAAACCCATGAACCAAGTCTGACTCAACCTATTCCCTCACCTAAAACCATCCCCTCAACTGCTGTCTGTCAAATTATTGCCATATAATGAATGTAGGTACCTTTTGAGCAAAAAACCCAAATGCAGTGACCCTACTAAAACTTAAAAAAACTCATACACAAATTCTGAGCAGGCGAAGTCATGTCAAGACAAACCCTCCACCATAAAGCAAATGCAAAATAAGGTAATTTACATTTAAACAGTGGCTAAAATAGAATGTTTCTGCTTACCAATCAATCAGTGTACAAGCTATCTACCAATCAGGAAAACCAACACAAGAAACCAAAAACTAGATGACTAAAATGTAGATGATAATCCAAAAACCACTTGGAAACAAGTAATTTAGCGCTTTCATTCATTATTTATTTGGTGAACTTCTTCAGAAAAATCATCTATCATACCCTTACTTCCTTTTATAACATAATCATCCAGGAAATTACCTCATCAATCTAAAATATTATATAATATATATGTACACATAAAATCAAAAGTATTAACTAAAAAAAAAATATATATATATATATGTATGTATATATATATATATATATATATATATATATATATATATATATACACACAGAAATATATCCATGTGTTAATATGTTTAAACATTTTGTGCGTATTTGTTGTAAATTACCTATTCTTTGAAAAACATTTGAGATTGATCAACTCATTCAATCCTGGTGCATCATCAGCACCTAAAAGTGACTGCCAATAAGCTTCTTTACATTCTAAAATGTTATTTAAATCACCTTCAAACACAATCTTGTCTATCTTTTCTACAACAAAAAACTCAAACTTTTTGAAATCTGTGCATGTAGATGCATGCTTTGCCAAATAATTTGAAAAATCCTTATTTTTGATAGCTAAATTGTGCTGATCCATTTGTAACTTAGGGATTCCAAAGAAAGATGCCATCTTAGGGTGTTCAACTAATAAATAATTATAACTTTCATAATCAAATTCACCCTGGCTATACATGTCAAAAATAGCTACGTCTATTTTTTGATAACTACTTTTGACCTCACTTATGTTAACTTTTTGATATGTACTCGTGTCATCCAACATTTTCATGAGAGAAATGTCATAGTCTTTATTACTCATAACCACTATTTTCCCACCCTTATCTCTGGGCAAAGGACTACTATAATTGCAACACGGAGTTTGTAGTTTATATTGCAAACTGTGTTTCTTGCAATCATTATTACATAGGAGAAACCATAAGAGTTTTAAAGAGGAGAATTTCTGAGCACAATTTAGCTATCAAAAATAAGGATTTTTCAAATTCTTTGGCAAAGCATGCATCTACATGTACATATTTCAAAAAGTTTGAGTTTTTTGTTGTAGAAAAGATAGACAAGATTGTGTTTGGAGGTGATTTAAATAACATTTTAGAATGTAAAGAAGCTTATTGGCAGTTACTTTTAGGTGCTGATGATGCACCAGGATTGAATGAATCGATCAATCTCAAATGTTTTTTAAAGAATAGGTAATTTACAACAAATACGCACAAAATGTTTAAACATATTAACACATGGATATATTTGTGTATATATATATATATATATATATATATATATATATATATATATATATAATTTTTTTTTTAGTTAATACTTTTGATTTTATGTGTACATATATATTATATAATATTTTAGATTGATGAGGTCATTTCCTGGATGACTGTGTTATAAAAGGAATTAAGGGTATGATAGATGTTTTTTCTGAAGATGTTCAACAAATAAATAGTGAATGAAAGTGCTAAATTACTTGTTTCCAAGTGGTTTTTGGATTTACCTCTATCTACCAATCAAATATCAAAACTTAACCCTCATTTTTTTCTTCCACTCCATGAACCTTTGCAGAGCAATATAGCATAAGGTTAGAAATAATTACAAAGAATAATGCTGCAAGTTCTACCCCATCATAACTCTGAACAGCTAATGGCCAACCCACCCAGTGGCCTGGCCTATATCTGTATCGACTGCTGCACTGGCCTACTTATCATAACCACGAGGCATTACAAATTCCCCTGTCAGATTGCTATTTTAAAATACATTTCGGTGATCTGTCAATTAACCAAAACTATGTTCATTAAACAAAACTCAAGATTTTGTATAAATCCATAAGCACTGTTGGTTATAAATGTTTGTTTGTTTATTTATTTATTTTTAACATGCAGTGTTACTTCCTCTACAATGGCATCACCATGCCCAACTAATCATCAGCAATACTTTAATTTCTGGGTTGCTGCTGGCAACCACATGTTTTCAATAGCCAAGCTAGACCCCTAACATGTAATGTAAAATGCAGCAGTATGACTTATACTGATGTAAAACTACTGCCACTAATGCATTACTGGCAAATTAACCCACAAAAGCAGGATCTGACACTCATAACCTATACTTTCAATACATGCCACTACCCAGTAAACATTACTAGTCATTAAAAGCCATTCTATTTTAAAAAAAAAACACTGCCTAATCATTTCAGCAGATTAAAGCTATGTTACAGTGATTAACCAAACTTCCTTTCCCATAACACAACAACTTTCTGCATTCTTCTGCAGTCCTATCCTCCACTGACAACAAAACACATATAACTACATAAATAAACACTACCTATCTGCAAACCACTGGTAGCAATCCCCAACTAATTACTTAGCCCCAAGCCTAATTAAATAAAGTTAAACTTACTATAACAAATATGCTACTTTACCTGTGTCTAATCTAAAAAAACCCACACTTATCTTATTGATGGATAGAGTAACTACCAGTACCACTGACAAAAACTCTGGTCACATGGGCATAGGCAAATGGAAATGTATATTCTAAACACTGACTCCAAAGAGGCCAGACCTCACTCATACTTGATCATTATAGCCTCCTTCCCCTACCCTTACAAATTTCCTTAAGCATACTTACCATATTTCCTCCTAAACTCCCTGTCTTTCCTACTCCTTTCATCCCTATCCTTTTAAATCTTATATCGCCCATTCTTATAAAATACCGAGCAGGCAAGTATGCTTGTATGTGCAAATACATATTATTGACAAACTAAATTTATGCTTTAAATATGCATGACCAGTCTTTTGTGCAATACAGCTTTCTACCACTGTGTTTTACCACCCTGACCACCTTACTCATTCATGCTAACCCTAACCCTAAGCCTACACATTATTAAAAAGACTTTCCAGAAGAGTACCACTACGCAACTCAAAAGAGCACAGAACATGATTGTCGGAATGACGTAACAGAAGAAGTAGCCGGAATCAGCAAAACCAACCTTGAATGCTTTTCTGAAATCAGCTTGACTGTGTTTTTTTTTGCAAAGTTTTCACTCTTCTTCCTTATTTTTTACTTTTTAGAGTGACTCAATAAAACTTAATTATTTGTTTAAATCTTTTTTTTTTTTATTTTTATTTTAGTACTTTTTAGTTTTTAAGTAAAATATGTGTCCCAATGTGGTTCTGTCACATTCCTCGATAAACATAGTAAGAAGGCAATTAGGTGGAGGACATGATGTAGGGAGATGTGGGATTTTGTGTGTGTGTGTGTGTGTGTGTGTGTGTGTGTGTGTGTGTGTGTGTGTGTGTGTGTGTGTGTGTGTGCGTGCGCGTGCGTGTGCGTTTAGGAAATGATGATGGGAAGAAGTGAGAGTGTGTGTGTGTGTGTGTGTGTGTGTGTGTGTGTGTGTGTGTGTGTGTGTGTGTGTGTGTGTGTTTTCACACTCCTCGATAAACATAGTAAGAAGGTAATTAGCCAGACAATAGTAAAAACACTGATGAGAAGCTCAGTGTTTTTTCAGAGGTCTTGCTTGGAATGTGACAGAACCATAGAAGAGCTTTCTCTTACTTTATAAAATGTATATTAACTGACTCTGCCATTTTTCTCAAGTGAATAATATGTTAAAAGTGTCACTGATTAGAAGTGGTGTATTGTGTTTCTGAGAGTCAGTGTGTGTGTGTGTGTGTGTGTGTGTGTGTGTGTGTGTGTGTGTGTGTGTGTGTGTGTGTGTGTGTGTGTGTGTGTGTGTGTGTGTGTGTGTGTGTGTGTTTTGTGTGTGTGTGTGTGTGTGTGTGCACACGCTTGTGTGTGTGTTTGTGTGTGTGTGTGTGTGTGTGTGTGTTTGTGTGTGTGTGTGTGTGTGTGTGTGTGTGTGTGTGTGTCTGCATGCACACACTGTGTGTCTGAATAAGAGTACCTGATTATTTAAAAAATGTGGCATAACTGTACAAAAACTAGTCAACTGTCCATACTTTAAATACTTATTATGACAGCATCAACATTTCTCAGTGTTCCATACAATGTAAAGATCAGTGCCTAACATTTTAGCTGGCCAGTTGGCGTTCAGTCTAGTAGCCTGAGTGATGATAACTAGCCATTTTCTACAAAATTGTGGATCTAGACACAATGCGCAACAGATTATAGGTGTTGCATACAGGATTAGAGATTTGTCAGAATCTTTGTGAGCATGTGTGTGTGTGTGTGTGTGTGTGTGTGTGTGTGTGTGTGTGTGTGTGTGTGTGTGTGTGTGTGTGTGTGTGTTTGCGCTCGTCCTAGGTAACCATTAGAAAAAGAAAATCCTTTTTACCTGATGTGAATGAGGTGAAGGTTTTCCTCTGTTAGCATACATGGTAACGCAATAAAAGTTCACCATTATTACACATGTTGACAATCTTTGAATCCAAATAGAACTGAGGGTTACAGCATTTAACAGGATACAAGTGTGCTGGTAGGAGCTTATTGTAGACTCCATAGTTGCTACAGATGATTCTAGGGCTTTTGACTACAACCCCTTGTTACATATAAAACCATCTTGGGTGGAATACTTTAAAGAATCTTTTGTTGCACACTGGGAATGGTTGAATGACTTAGAAATATATGAAACTTAAGGCCAACTTGAGTGTGAAGAACAGCACCTGGAATGCAGTCAGAAACAAAATATTCCTCAAACTCGAAACATATCCACTTTTATAAGTGACATAAAAGATAACACACTCTTTGGGGTGGCGTAGAATTAATTCAGAATATATCAGTATTATCAAAAGTATAAAGGAGTATACAACTTTCTTCAATATTTGCTATACTCTACCACACCTTCCCTTTAGTTTCCCTGTTGGTAACTTGGATGTAATTTCTGCCATAAAATTCTATTTATTAAACAATGCACTAGTTAAACTAAAATATAAGCTTTATGTGCATGGTTAAACATCATTAGGAGCCTTACCTTATGCTGTTAATGGTTTCATTTAAATATTTTTTTAACATCGGTATGGACCGTGTTGATGTAAAGCCACTCGTTGCTGCTTTTCACCCTTAGGTTTGCAGTGTACCTCATTTTATGATATCAGTTAACATGATGATGCGACCAACATAAATATGTTAAGCCACTTGCAATAATGAACCATTTTGTATCAGGGTATCATTAGGACATTTCAGATTATACCTGACTATTTCTTAATCCTTTCCCTTGTGACCATAAAACAACAATTCAATCACCTTCTTTCACCCTGAGCCCTAAAGCTGGAATTAAACCAAAAACAGATTGGAGCAATACACTGTGTGTGTGTGTATGTGTGTGTGTGTGTGTGTGTGTGTGTGTGTGTGTGTGTGTGTGTGTGTGTGTGTGTGTGTGTGTGTGTTTATGTGTGTGTGTGTGTGTGTGTGTGTGTGTGTGTGTGTGTGTCTGTACGCATGTCTGTATTAGTGAGACAGTGGAAAAAAGCAGAGCTTTACTTAGCATTTTATCCACTGTCTCGTTAATGACACAGGGGCAATATTTTACTTAAAGACTAAAATATTGCCCCTCTGTCATTATTACAATGCTTTTTATTGAAATTGGCTTTTTGCTATCTCATGACAGCATGGCAGAACCACAGAGAGACAAAGCCATAAACCCATCTTCAAAAAAAACAGTCTAAAACATTTTGAACACCTACATTTGTTTTTCTTCAAGTAGTATTACACCAGGTTAACTAAAGCTTCATATATTGCAAAGAATTTTGATTGGGTCTGTGATGTCGCAATTAACTAATTATGTGTTTTTAGTATGGATGCCAAGATTCACCAGTCAAGCTTTGCCTCATTATATATGAGTTAAAATGTTGACATCCTCACCTTGACCACATAACAAGAAGTGCATAATCAGATATTGTGACTAATGACCCGGACATTGGAGAAAACAATTGCTTTCATTTTAAGTTCTTTCTATTATTATGAGTCTCACTGTACACAATTATTCTTTAGAATGTAGAACATATCAGGTGATTCCAACTATAATTAATTGTGCTATTAGGAAACAGACTGATGGACAGTGGCAATACATAAAATATTGTGTATGTTAGCACATTTCTCTGCCATCTTCCATCTTCTTGTTCAGCATCATTCATACATTGATTCGAACAAGGATCAAGTCATAGACTGAAACCTGAAAAATGAACAAAGAAAATGGAGAACGTACAGGCTGATAAGCTAGCGTTTCTATTGAAACATTTGTAAGAAAATGAAGGCTAAAATTTATTACAAGATACACAAAAACGTCAAGATATACATTTGATTCATATAGAGGAATCTGTTCACAGGTTCTTTAAAATAGACTAAAAGCTAAGTTGATGTCAAGGAATCATTTATAACATGAATTGTAGCCTTATGTAGATGAAGAGATTAAACTGTGCTTTCATTGAATGAGGGATACAAGTTATCTGTCTGCTTCTGAGGTAACATAGTACAGAGTTTAGGAGCACAGTGAATGCATACTATTATTCATAACTCATAACAATCATTATCTGCACACCTATCAGCAATAAATAGGAAGTGCTCTTAATGAAAAGTATGAATATAGTTTCCATTGAAAGTCTGAACTGAAAGGCTTCTGAAAGTTGCAACTGCTATCAATATGTAACAACTGGACCTATTCGTTGCATCTGGATCTGGTGTGGATTTTAGTGGAGAGAGGAGCATTAGCAGTACACCTCTCAATGTAACTCTTTTAATTGACTGCATGAATCAGATGAATGAACAGGCGAATACTTTAATGGCAGCTTTATCTACTATGGACATTGAAAGCAACAAAGGGGGAAATGCCGGCCCAGAGTTATTACAAGGTAAAAAGTCATATGCTGCTGCTGTTCATAATGCAGCTTCACCTACAGTGGTGTTGGGGGCCTCCAGTAATGTTAGAGGCTTGTTTCCACAAAGAAGAGATGTTAAGCCATAAACTGAGGACGTTTATAATTTTAATGTTCATGAATTATTTACATCTAAGCATACATTTGGAGACAGTACTCTAGGTGCGGATACGGAACAAGCATTTAAAGGTACTTTGGTGGATGGTATTAAGAAATTTGAGAAACTGGTGGAAACTCATAAATCTTTGCTTATGGACAGCTCCTTTCTCAACTTTTGTATTGTACATCATAGAGTACTAAAGGGGCTGGGGATTTTTAAACACCCCAATGGGATTACACCGCGGTTTGTTTTCCATTATGAGCTACTGGGCCTTTTTGATCAGATGGGCATTGAAATTATGCAAATTATTATTAAGGAAATCTTAACACAGTTGGGGAAACTAGAAGTGGAAATTAAGAATTTGGATGCCCTTATTAGAAATTACCTTTGATTTTCTTATCACCTGGGATTTTCATGGAGCTTTATTCAGGGTGGAACAATATGAAGCCTCTGCTTATAAATATAAGCAGAAGAAAATTTCCAGGGATGTGAGTGACTACAAACATAAGGAGGCCTACCTAACTCCTAATGGAGGAAAAAGGTATGAAGCTGATGATGCCGATGATGCACTCAATACTCACAGGGAACACGTTGGTGATAGTGACGAGCAGACAGCCCCCGACATTCAATCCCTCCCTTGAGACAGGATTGGTATTCGTAGGGAATCATCAAGGGTGGAAATAATTTCTTTGGATGGTTTGAATATATTTGCTGAATGTACAGTATATGTTTCTGATGGATGTACTAAATATAATTTTCCTTCTTGCCTATTACTTCGCTTTTTGGTTCATTATTTCATAAAGGGTTTAAGTTTCTGCCTTCCAGTTACCCAATGTAGTGGAAACCTTGATTGAACTAAAACTGTACAATAGAAAACTGAACTTAAAATGTTTGATGTCATCTAACAATGAATATGGGGCTAACAACAAACTGGGGAGAAGTAGTGTTTTTAACCCCCCTTTAACACTGCCTATTGGGCTTTTCAAACAGTTATGTGAAAATAGTATTAGTGAATGGGGTCACAAGAAGAGAAGAAAGATGTTATAACTTAACTCCTGATGAAAGAGACCTGTTGTTCAAGTTATCTAATAATAAACGTTTACGTGTAATGAAGCCAAATAAGGGTGAGGATGCTGTCATTACAGACTACCACCTGTATTCATTGTAGATGCTTGAGTCTTTAAATAACTGCAATTGTTTTTGTAGAAGTCTCACAAAACAAGATTAACATAGCCTATCAAAGCGTAGACTATGCACTGGAGAATGTATATACTACTTTTGATAAACCTCCTAAGATGATAGACTTCCTTGAGCTTAAGCATCCTTGGGTTCTGAGGATATTTGGAATCCCTAAGATTCATAAGTCAGTGGTCAGCCCTCCACTCAAACCCATCATAACTTCGCCAGGGTCAAAGACTGAACCACTGGCTAAAATGGTTGATTTCAAGCTAAAATCCTTTTTAGTAGGAAAAAACAAATTTATTAAAAAGACTCCTGGCACTTTCTTCAGTCTGTTGCAGATTTGTAAATCTTATCTGACACCTTCTTTGTGACAATTGATATTAAAGACTTGTTCTCTGTCATCCCATATGATAAAGGATTGGAATGGTTCCTGGGTGCCATGGCTAAGGGTACCAATCTTGACCAGGCTGAGATTAGTTTCATTTTTTTTCAATGTATGGAACTCATGCTTAAAAATAACCTTGTATTTTTTGAGGAGGAATACTATAACCAACACAGAGGTGTTGTGATGGGGGCAGCCTCGGGCCCCTGTTTTTGCAAACATAGCTTTATGGTATTGGAATCCTACAAAAATATTTGTTTCACTCCCTATTTTCCAAGGTTGAAGGTTATATGAGGTACCTGGATGTTATATTTATTCTACGAAAAGGGAATCTCACCAAACTGCAATAATGTATTGATTTTATTGAATTATTCTACTGATTTCTTGTACATTTCCTATCAAACCAGTGATAATTTGACAAACTATCTAGACATTACTCCATACAAACATTTTTCTGAAGGGAGATATGACTCTAGGTTATTTACAAAAGCAACCTTTTCAATCGCCTTTTTACATTTTACCAGTCAGCACCCTTTATGGCAAAAAAATAAATATTTTTAAAAACAGCTTATTAGACTCAGTAGCGTGATGTCAGATGATTTTGTTTTAAACAAGAGATTGATAAACTCTGCACTTTGTTCATTGACCATTGGTACCTCTTGTTGTTGTTGGGAGATCTCAAAAAATGGATTCTTGAAGATAGACAGGTCCCTTACTGTGTTGTCCCAAGGATGTGACTGTTAACAGGAATACTAAGAGTACTGATTCAACTCAAGTTTTGTTAATCAATATAATGATGAAATTTTTTCTCTAAAGAAATTTATTGAATGTCACTAGAAAACAGTATTTGATACTTTTGGGCTGCTTGACCATTTGGGGCAGCAGCCAAAATTTGTATACAAGAACAGTAATAATTTAAAGGCAGTTAAAAAAAAAACATGACATACAAAATGTATCAAACAGGGGCATGAAATTTTGTGCGACATGTACCCCAGATTGCTTTCACTGAAGGGACATTATAATTGTACAAGGACCTTTGCGGAATAGAATTTACCAACAAAACTATGTGATCAGTAAAGGGCTTGTATCTAATGCCTGATATAAACACTCAGTTATAAGTCGTGATTTTAAAAAGTTTGCACTTAGTATTCTTGAAAAAGTTACAACTAGTAATACAAGGAATGACTGGGAAGTAATTCTTGAACAAAGAGATGTGACAATTGTTACTTAACACCTGTAGCCCACCAGGCATTATTGATGTTATTTCCATTAAGCCTATGTTAAAAATCAAAACTGACAAAGTATAATTGCTTTATCTGACTGTGTTTCATCTGATTACATTTGCTTGATTTTTTTAATATTTGTAACAATACTTTAATATTTTGATATTTATTAAATGTATTTAGTATTTTTAATACTAGGGTTTTTATTGTGATGTTTTTGGTATGTTTAATGATTTTATAAGTTTGCAAGTTTTTTTTTTTTTTGAGTGCGTATACCTTTAAATTCCTAGAGTTTTAGCACCTTTGAGGTTATTTAAACCTTGTAATAAAATGGCTGTCATGTTTCTGATGAAGTTCTGCTACTAAGAGGAACAAAAGCACTCAAACTGTGGATTAAATGTTCGTTTAAACATCGGGTTAAGCATTTTTTACTTTTTATTATTTATTTTATTTATTTATTTTACATTTGTTGACTGGGATAGCCCGACTTAGCTGAGTAGCCCTATTTCAGTAGAGACCCGGGGAGAAAAGCTCCACAAGCATTAAAATAAAGGTTATTCATAAGTATTAACAGAGTGATTCAAAGAAAAATTTTACAATAGAAGTATAAAGAAGTATATTAAGTATGCTATATAACAGTATATAAACAGTTTATAAACAGTTTATATCAATATAGTAGGTATACAGGAAAAATGGAAACATTTGCTGACGTTATACATTATGTTTGAAGGAGAAAGATGACAGATGTGACTTATTAATAGTGTTGTGAGGTGGTTACAGTTCATGGTAAAGACAGCTGGGATCATAGAGGTAAGGAAGGCAAGGAAGAACTAAGAGGTAGAGAGAGGATAAAGCAGAACAACACAGAGGAGAGGTTAGGCAGGATAGAAGGAAAGATTAACAGGGGTGAGTACAGTGGAAGTTTATAAAGTTTCAAGCAATGACAATAAGCATGCCAATTACTTAAGCATGAGAATAAACACAAAAGATGTAAAGAATATAAACTATCTACACAAGAGAAAAGTGTAAGTTGAGTAAAAGCAGATTATACAATGACCCCCCATTAATAATCTAAAATGTGCACGCTGAATGGTCAGCGTGCACATTGTAAAATCAGACTTATACAAATGGAAAAATGTCTGGTTGCCCGGACTTTTTCCATTAGTATGTCTTTTTTTTTCCTTACAACAACGGAGAAAGCAAGATCTTCGTTGCTTTTTAGAAAGTGTCTCGCTATGTTAAAGGAGTTTAACATAGCGAGACAGCTTTAAAAAAAAGCAACGGAGAAAGGAAGATCTCAGGCTTCACCTTCATGACCAAACCACGCCAACCATGGGTAAATACAGCATTACCCACACCCAGACGTGGGTTATTGCTTAAATAACTAACATGAATGAAATTTAGTCTTTGTACATGTGTGAAATGTACATTTTAGATGTTCTGCCCTGTTGCATTGCAAAGTCTAGACTGAAAGACTATGCTGTAAGTTATTCCTTAGTACAGACAGCTGAGAATCAGACTACCCATGCTTGCTATGTTAGCTGAGCAAGCAGCTTATTTGCTCAAGATCCTACTCAATTTCCTGACAAACATATGTTGAACACAATCCACTTCTCTGTGTTACCTTGTGTTGTGAAATTCTGTGAATATTTTGGTGCTTATTGTCTTCAGAAATGTAAATAACCAAGATGATAGCAGCATTTGTATTTCAAAACAGTGGTGAAGAGTTTAGCATTGTTTTCTCATAGCTAAAGGTTCTCTGGTTTGATTCTCAGCTGAAGTGCCCACAGTGTGGAATCTGCATATCCTATCTGCATTCATATGGGTTTCATTCGGGTGCTCTGGTTTCCTCCCACATTTCAAACACATGCATTTAGAGCATTTCTCCACTGGTCTCCACTGAAAATTGGCTCTTTCCCAGTAAACAAATGCTAAATAAATAATAAACATACCTTTCAACTGTGATTTTTGGAGAAAGTCCAGATTTTTGTCTCATATTTTTGGTCAGTTTTTTTCATAAAATCATGGTTTTCTGGCAAATTAGTAGCAAATCATTAAAGCCTGCCGTTAAAAAATAATAACAGACATTTGAATTTCAGACTTTATACTCTTCAGAAAATTCATATTAACACAACACCTATTATTCTATCAACTTTCTAAGTTTGTAAGAGCAAGATGTAAAAATTGTCCCTACTTTTGGGTCTTTGCCCCACTATTTTTTATGGCTTTGTCCAGATTTTTTGTTCTCAGAGGTTGAGAGGTATGATAATAAAAACTTAGAAAGATGAATGGACCACTGAGTTCCCTGCAACAGTGAATTTTGGATGGAAACACAGTTGTTTGTAATATGGAAATTAAATGTTAACATCTTTTGTATTTGTATATTGACCAATATAGTCTATAGTGAGGATGTTATAACACATAGGAATCTCTATGTCAAAATTAAATGTATGCACCCTGAACCATTCAATGCATTAAACTGCATTCACTGCATATCAGAAAGTATTTTTGTGCTGCCATGTTAAGAAAACAAGTGACAAAATAACAAACTGGCAGTCTGCAATAAACAATAATGTGATGCAGTATGCTAAGAGCCTAAAACCAAGGGCCACACACATGTAACTATTAGTTCTAAGGGCCCTTATTTCATTATAGACACTTATAAAGCCTGTTTATTTAAACAAATTAAATTGTTTTCATGTGTTTGACAAATGAATAGCTTGATAAAAGCATCGGCTTTGTTGAACAAGTTAAAATTTATAAGGCATTTGATACATTTTCGCTATGCTAGCTCTGTGCTTATGGATACTATAGAAAGTATTTTAGCTGCCTATATGTGAAACAGTACACATGTCAATGATTCATCTAAGACCTAGCAATTATCCTTGAGTGCAGTATGTAGTAAAGGGAAGAGGCTACCTATTTTATTACAGAATTCTGTGCAAGACAGAGAAATTTTTTTTAACTACAAGTGAAGTAAAATTTGCAGAGGTCCATGACTCTGTTGGATGCCTTGGACTCTGCATGCTTAACTGATGTCTTTTGCCAAAGATAGTGACACTTGTCACTGAGATTGTACTGAACTTGGCATTAATCTCAGTAATTATTTCAAATGATTTCCACCAGTATGGTTCTCTGCTTCAGTTTTTTATAACAGTAGTTCTGATGAAATCTATTCATTTTATGTATTTTCAAATGCTGCTTACAAGAACATAATGTAGTTTTATGTACAATATTTCCCCATTAGTCATCCTGTTTATTACTGTAGCCTTGAAGATGCAGAACCATCATGATTATAAATATGGCAGTGAAGTAATAAATAACCAAATAAATGTAACTGGCATGCTGATGATAACAAATTACTGCAGCTGGAAGATGTAGTGTAGCTCTTTACTTGGCAATTTTGGGTGACTTTTGAACTAATCACTGTGTCAGAACAGATATATGAATACAGCAGAAGATGTAGCATTTTATACTTAGCAAACCTAGAAAGATGATTACAAAAAGTAATAACAGTTCTCCTTCTGTTTATTTCCATCACAGGCTACATATATGAATGTATTTGACTTTTGAAAACAAAAAAATGTTGAAACTAAGAAAAAATTAGTTTTACACTTTATATACCTGAAGTATAATGTTTAACCTCAAGCTAAATTAATTACCTGAACTTGCACCGCATTCATATATAACATACAGCACAGAACATGTATGTAGACTGGTTCCCCTACACAAGCTCAAGGTGAAATTGTTCAAGCATCACAAGCATGCAGAAAAGACAAGCTGCATAACATCAGCTCACTTTCCCATAGGAAATCCTTGCTGGTGCAGATTTTAAGTGTGTGCTGGCAAAGATTCACTTCTTTAGGGAAATTTCTCCCTTCTTCAAGTTGTTATGACTATGGAGTTGGTAAATATATGTTTGTGGGTTGTGAGGGGCTTGCCCCAACTTCGGGTGGTGCAGGCGGGCTTGAATAATTATATATACTAACTTCTAAATTGCACAGTCCCTGTGTAAGATTATATAAACCTATGCAAAAAAAAAAAAATGTATGAACATATTTTGTCACCCTTTTGCATTTTGGGCATTTTTTTTGTCCTTTTGTAACATCTGTTTTCAGGAAGTTGTAATTTCATAGTACGACCGTTTAGACTAAATCTCAAAGTATACAATGACCTTTATAATGAATAACGTACTATAGAAAAATATAAACTTTTACAAATGAGGACCTTATCATGACTGTATAAAGTTCATTATCATGAATGTATAAAAATGTAATTAGAATTAAATGAAATTAGCTTTAATATTGTTTTAGGTTCACAGCTTGTAGCAAGAAGAATTTTAAGAGCAGGACCTGACTATATTTTTGCTACCCATAAAATTGTCGGAAAGCTTTTAAACCTTTTCTAGTTTACCAGATGATGTAATATAACTCATTCTACAGTAAGGAAAATGTAAACGCAAATGAAGATCCATATTTTCAGAACAATGATCTAGAACTTCAAAAGGGGGACCATGTCTCATACCTCCCTAAAGAATTCATAAAGATCAAGATGGATGAAATCCCTCACAGCATCCCCTTGTACTGCATGAATATTTTTGTGCACAGAATATACTAAAACTTGAGGGATGGCCTGAGGCAAGTGAACACAGTGTTCCTGTCATCAACTGTGAATATAGCAAGTTGTCCACATAACAGTGGTAGAAATGTTATATGACATTATAAGTAAATATGAAAAATATGACTGAGTAAAACGGTAGTACAAATGTAATCTGATTTATAAACACATTTGCAAGGACACAAAAGCAATGGGTTAAAACTGGAATATATTACTTGTGCGGTTATTTTTATTTTAAATAAAATAAAATAAAACTTGGAACCATAGTGATTTCACACTATAAGCTCCATACAGCAAGTTGGAAACTTAATAAAACCAAAAAACATTTATTATAACAACTAATGGTATAAAAAGCATGTTAAGCACTTTCATCCCTCATAAGCATACTGGGACCTCATTAGAGCAATCAAGATAGTCAACATAGACCCTTTTATATAAAATTATCCTCTACTTATTCAATTAAATCAATAATATTTCTTAAAAAGCCATTAGCCGTATATTATAAAAAAAAAACTACTACCATTTAAATAGAATCAGATTCTATTTAGAATCCGATTCTGATGACGTCCACCACTGTTGTGGACGAAAGCACTAAATCTTATTATTAAAAATATATTTTTGCCTTCTTGGATGGGTCTTGTTGGAGTCTACAGCCTTTATGAGTGATCATTTTCTATGGTTTGGAGTTAGTTCAAAATGTGCCATAGGTTAATTTAAAGGTAAGTGGGTTGAGCAGTGTTGATACTAGTTTAGATGTACAGAATGTAAGTTTTATTTTGTTGGGGTTTAGGAGTGGGTTAGAAGGAATATTGAGTGACTTTATGAACTTCAGAGATACATTTTGCTAAGCCGATGATGGAGTCATAGACATACTGGATAAGAATGGAGTAGATTAGCATAGTAAGCGGACTGATGATGAATCAGTTGAAGAGAAGTAAGCCAAGGATAGATCCCGGAGGGACATTGATTGGGATGGGGAGGAATTTGGTGGAGGCTTGTAGCTTGCAGCCCTTATACATTCAGAGTTCCATGGTGAAGATAGGATTTGAACCACAACATGGATTTATCTGATAGGCCTATCTTGGAGATTATGAGGAAAATAAAGGGGTGTGAGCAAAGAAAGATCCAGCAATAGGTGACTTAGGCAGTTGCCTAGGGCCTGCTGGCTTGGAGGCCCAATGGCCAAGAGGCTACAGCAAAACTTGCATTTCTTCTTTAAGAATGCACTCTCCATTTGTTATATTTCTTCTTTAAGGATGTACTCTGCATGCACCTTCTTTAGTAGTGTCTGTGCATGCATTGTACTAAAGACACACATATATTTAAAAGTTAGAACTTCATGAGTGCAAGATTTATTAGCATGAAAGAGACAATGATGAGCAAACATGGAGAATGGGATAGGTGTGTTTGTATGTAAAATGCCCAAGTTAGAGATGACAGGTTGGTTAACTTATTCAGGATTAAACATTGTACCTTGATTACAGGAGAGTACTGAGTGAGTCCTCTACACCCAATACTAAACTGTCATCAGCAGGTTTATTTTCAAGGACTGTTGAGTTTTACTGCATTTTTAAAGAATGTTGGGTTTCAGTGCATTTTCAAAGAATGTTGAGTTCCAGGGCATTTTCAAAGAATGTTAACTTCCAGTGCATTTTCAAATAATGTTTAGTTGTAGTACATTTTCAAGGAATTTTGAGTTTCAGTGCATTTTCTTGGAGTGTTGGGTTTCAGTGCATTTTCAAGGAATGTTGAGTTTCAGTGTAATCTTTTAAGGACTGTTTATTTTCAGTGCATTTTCAAGGAATGCTAAGTTTCAAGGGAAAATAAGTTTACTATTGCTCATGCTAAGCTTGTTTTCATTGTGTAACTGTTTCATTTAGCAAATGGTCACCAACAGTGTTTGTGCTATAAAATGTGAAAGCAGTGTTAACAATGCAGCAGGTAACATTCTTGTCTTTGGTACAGAAGGTTGTGGGTTCTTTTCTTTCATATCATGTAGATGGAGTGTGGATACTGCAGTCCCCTTTTAGGGGGATGAGAGTGCTGCACTCTTGAGTGGGTCTTCCTTTGGATGAGATGTCTAGTAACTATTAATTTTGAACCTGTTGTCAGTTTGACAGCCATTCCCTATTGTAATATTACCTTCTTACAGATTTTTTTTAATGTATCATGGACAATTTATTCTTGAAGTGCAGCAAGCACTGAATGTGTACATGAAACACTGAAATGTAAAGTTGTTTGCCAACAATAACCTCTTCATTAGTTATAGATCTCTTTAATGTGGAATTATTCAGATGACTTCTTCTTCTGCAGCGATTATATATACTCACTGATATTGGTGGATCATAATCACACAGGTTTGAGTGGACTTTTATGGTTGAAATGTTCTGCAATGGGTAGTGTTGTCATTATTGGTTCATACGTTTTGTTTCATTGATTACTGGAAAAAATGGTGAAAACTGAAAATTTAGAACACATTCTAACAAAGGGTACTGTATTATACAAGGAATATAATGGTGTATCAAAGAACACATTCATGTATGTATGGTCCTAGAAATGAGTGCAAGGGGCCTATGGTTTGAGAACAGCCCAATGGTGAACGTAATTTACTGGCCAGATGCATTTGCTTTGAATGTAGCTTTTAGTGCCATATCAATGAATGTGAGTTTCAATGGTAGAGAAGCTTACTTTCTTTTTCATTGTGATACTTTACTGTTTTGTTTAGCAAATGTCTATCAGTTTTTGTGCTATAAAAATTAAAAAAAAAGTTTTAAATATCTCTAATCATTGTAGAAGTAAAGAAGCAAACAGTATATGCATTGGCAGGTTTGAACACTGTTTCTGGTAACTAGGGAGAAGTAACCAAGTAATGGGACACTGGAATGGCTGGGGGTGCTACCTTATCCAGTATCCTGCCTAGGGCTTCATTTGACTGTGATCCAGCTCTGGGTGTGAGACAGTAGCAAAGTCTTTCAAGAGGCTGAGGAATACTGTGAAAACTAGAATAGTTTTGTTCCTAATGAGAGGAGAGCTGTGTAGTTGTTGTGAGCAGGCCAGAAACCATGGTGGCATGGTCAAGGGAAATTATGGTTAAGTAGAAATTGATCCATTTCTTTAAGATTTTTGAAAAGGGTGATAAAATAGCTATAGGGTTGAAGTTATAAGTATCAGAAGATGGCTCATCTTTGTGTAGTAGGAGGATGAAGTATTGTCTTCCAAATGGAGTGAAATACCCTTACCAGATTGATCAGTTATTTAAGATAGAGACAAGGTAGGCTAATCTTTCAACTGACAGTTTTTCATATTCTGTGCGTAGGTTATCTAAGGCTGTGGTGGTGAGTTTATTTGTTTGAGGTACTGTTTGATGGTGTTGATGAGCTGGGACTGCTCTGTGGGTAGAGTGTGAGAGAGGTAGCAGGACTTATAAATGGTGAGCTGAAAGTACAAGCTAAATTTACATCAGATTCATTAGGTAAAGGGTTTGGTTATAAGAGTATGCCTGGTTTTAAAAGTTAAGAAGTGGTAAGCCAGAACAGTTTGAGGAAACTGGAATGGTGGTTCTGTTGGAAGATGAAATAAGTTTTTTATGTCTGAATTTACTTGTGCTTTGGCTTTATTATAAATGTGATGGTAATGATGGCAGTGTTTTGGTCTTATCCTTTTGCTAGGTGTTCTATGCTTTACCTTCTAGGTGAATATGTTGTTTGTGGGTAGGGTGAGCTAGGGGTCTGACATGGATTTTAATCTTTTGTGTCTATATAGTACACAGCTTCATATAGAGGCAGCAGCCTTAGTTTTCTCCAGTTTTTAATTTCTCCAAATCTTTTGGGTTGTTAATACCATGACAGGAATGGACCCCATTCCTAAGTCAAAGTATGATTAAAGTTCATGAAATTAGTATTCATTCAATCTTTGATGTCAGCCATAAGTGTTCTTAGCAGCACCTGCAATGTGCCCAGTAAGGACTCTTTCTGCAATTTGTATGGTTTTACATGGATCGGTAACATATGTAAATATGATTGTAGATTTTTTTTATAAGACCCATTGCTCCTACTACTAATGGGGCTGTTGGAGTATCTTTCTTCTACATTGCTCTCATTTCTGCCAGCAAATCCTGATATTTTATGACTTTGTGAATCTCTGTACACAACACACTGTAGTCACTAGGTCTAGCGATTTCAATGATCAATGCTATTTTTGTCTTGTTTTCATGGACCACTGAATCCAGTTTTGTAGCATATATCTTTTTGAACTCTTGGTAATGGGTGTTCTCATGTAATATAAACTTCATCATTTTCTATGATGCTTTGTGGTTCATGTTTCCAGTGTTTTTCAGCCACTTCAGTACCATAATATTTGCACAATCCCCAGTGCAACAGTCTTGCCACATTATTATGCCTTTCAGTATACAGTCCTTTTGCCATTAGTATATCACAACCAGAAATGAGGCGAGCGACTGTTTCCAATTTGGTTTTACAAAACCTACATTTGTCTGTTTCTCCCATATGTTCAATGGACTTTGTAAACCAGTGTGTACGTAGCCTACTGTTTTGGGCAGCCAATATTAACCTTTCATCTCTTGGTTTGAATTCGCCTCTCCTTAACCATTCCTGCATTCATTCCTGATCAACATGAGATTCTTCCAGAAGTTTTCTATACTCGCAATGATATTTATGCATTTTCCACATTTCTTGCCTTCTCATCTGATCCTTTACTTTATATTCTTTCTTTTGTTTTTTGGCACATTCATTTGCTGCCTGAATTTTATTTACTTCTGGTTTGATTTCCATTCCTGCTTGACTCTGATATGCTTCTGCTAGATATAGCAAGGCAGTCATCTTAGATTTATTCCCCTCATGTTTCAAACCTTTCACTACATTTGGGTCTTGTGAGGTCAGCAGATATGTGTAGAATCCAACGATTGCAGATGTACACATGTAATCAATTTCAAGAAGGCGCATCCCTCCTTCAGAATTTTGAGTTTGTCAGCAATGCCCAATTGGGGGTATTGAGTCAAATGCCTTGGCCAGGTAAACATTGGCAGTGTGAATGATTTTGCCCTCATCCATTCCTTTGGTGATCTTCTCAAAGATGTCCAGCAGGTTGAGTAGGCATGATCTGCCCTTGACTAAATCAAATTGAGTTTGGTCCAGTGTCTGGAGGTTTACTATATCTCTGTTGATCATCTCCATAATAATTCTTTCTATGGCTTTACATATAAGACTAGTGAGACTTGTGGGTCTGTAGTTTCCAGTGTCTGTAGATGGCTCACCTTTGTGCAGAGGGAGCACTGATCACCATTTGCTAAACAGAACGGGTATCACACAGAAAACAAACTTGGCATGAACAGTAAATTCTCTGCCTCGAAATTCACATTCACTGAAAAACATTGAAACTGGCATTTGTTGAAAATGCATCTGGCCAGTGGTGGTTTAAGTGTACCTCTCTCTGTGACCTGTTTTCAAACAATGGTCCCCCTGTACTCATTTGTAGGGCTATACATGAATGCATGCATTCTTTGATTTACCTTGTGATGCAACTACACTGTCCCAGTAATCAAGGAGCCTCAATCCTCACCGCTAGCTCCAATGAGGAAAGTGCACACTGGGAGGATGACAAATACACGCACAGTAAAGTACAATTTCTCTTAAAAGCACACATATCTCACAGTCAGTCAGGCACTGGTTTCTCCCTCTTTCTGCAGATCCCCAATAAGACTCCCCACTGACATAGCTATAGGGTTAAGATCTCAGCAAAGTGGCCAAGCTAAGACCTCCAGCATCCTCTCTGTCCAGCCAGTGCTTTGTGTCCCTGCCCAAGTAACTGATACACACACACACACACACACACACACACACACACACACACACACACACACACACACACACACACACACACACACACACACACACACACACACACACACACACACACACACACACACACACACACACTTTGAGATTTGACTTATATATAAACCCACATACACTTCTGGGAAAGACTGGCACAGGTTTACTAGGTATGCCCCCTTCTGCCCAAACTATAAGGTAGTTATCACTACCATCAGCCAGCTCTCATCAACTACTTTTTAGGCCCTTAACAAAGGGTGCCCAATCTTACTATGTAATGTTACTATTATCCAAATGGTAAGTGTGACCAATACTTTCAAGTCTATTTAGGAGTGGCCTGTACAGTGTCACCAAATACATATGCGAGTAGTCTAAGCTTAAATATCTCTAAACAAACCAGCCACAATTAAAAGGTTTAAATATATTTAATAATAAATAATAAAAGAACAAGGCAATACTCAATAACTGATCACAGTGACTATAGAGTTCAGAATCCGCAAAATATTTTAAAACAACATTGCAGGACAGTCTCAAATAAATACAGAAAACATCTAAACTAATCTTTGTTATATTTCTGTCTATATCTAAGGCAAATTACTGTGCCCTGGTTACTTACTATTAGCAAAGCAAGTGCAAATGAGAGGGTGATTTCAGGTCCAAAGACAAATACAAAATGCACAGACTCACTCTCTGAGATAGTTCTTAAATTAATAATACACATTACTGCTTGGTAAGCTGGGATGACATCACTCTTTGTCACCTGCCTTTAGTTCCCAGGCTAACAGAAACTTAGAATTTAGTACCTCTGTGTCAGAGGTACATATCTCTTAGACATTTGCCTGGAAGTCGTAAAACAGTTAAACACATTTACATTTAAAACCTAGTAATTATTTTTGTTTCAAGATAATAGGAAAATCTTCAACTCTAGACATTGTGTCTGCTCTGAGCTGAAACAGAAATAACAGAATCGTAAAATGATTTCCACTTATTTTCTTGAGGTTTTGCAAGTTAACTCTGTATGTTCCAATTTCTACCATTAAAACATACATCTGCATGTGTATATAGTTTATACACATTTCTGCTCTTTTCTAGCAGAGTACACTGTGGATACATTCTTGAAGCTCAGTACATAACATGCAGTTCAACACACACTTCTGTACCAGTAATTTAATATACACATAACATATAGTTCTCTTACATTTGTAAGACAAGCCTATGGATCATAGTAATACTCGCAAATGACATATGATTATTTACAAAATTCCAGATAGCTGGGCTTGCAGTGTCACATTTCTATATAAATCATAGTAGTATTTTCAAATGACATATAATTATTTACAAAATTCCAGCTATCTGGGCTGGCAGCATTATGGTTTGTCACACACCTTCTGGTTTGTATTAAACTATATCTCTTGTTTATAACAACAACATTTGTTAAGAGTATGTTTTAGATTTTATTGACCATTTTTTTCAGTAAGCAGTGATACAAAATGTATGAACCAATAATGACAAAACTGCCTATTGTGGAACATTTGAATTGCAAAAGGCCACTCAATCTTGTGTTTTAATCTTCCAATGTCAGTCAATATGCACAGTCTCTGCAGAAGTAAAAGACATCTTATTAAGTCTACATTAAAGACAACCATTTCTATGGAAGAGGTTGCTGCCTAGCAAAAACTTTGCATTTCAGTACTTTATCTACACATCAATGCCTGCTGCCCTTAAATAATAAATTGCCTTTGTTACATTAAATAAATTGGTCTACTGGTGATATTGCCTTAACATTTCTAACTAGATCTGTTATGTAATACAGAATTGCTGGCAAACAAAAGCTTCATAGTTACTAAGCAAGCAGACCATGAATGAGACTAGCCCAAATACCCAGTTGCTCCAAAACACTGTCTGGTTAAATGGCTTACTCAGCATCATGCAGTAAGTAAATAAATAATGCAGACCATATGACCCAGCAATTGTCAACCCCTTTGCTGGAGGTTAAGAAGGTACAACAAAAATATTGCTAAATTGCAACATGTTTAGACTATATTACACAACCTATGCCTATAAATGAATTAATTTGTTCTTTATTGCAATGTGTAAAGCAAAACAATAAACAATTCATAAAAATAAATATTGCACCATATAGAATGTAATTTTGAGGGAAGGGGAGCTTACATGCTTGTATTACACTTCCATCTCATTTTAACTTCCCTATCTATTTCCTGTCATCAACAATAGCTATCCCATCTGACATCACTCAGTACAGGTCTAACCTATTTGAATGGTTAATAATGCTGTATGGTTGCAGCATTCACCTCCAGAGTCAACAGAGTTGGATCATATGCAAATGGGTCCCCATGCAGGGTAATGAATCAACCCCGGGTAGTCATAGCATTATCCCATTATGTGACTCTCTCTCCCCAAATACCATCCCCATTTACCATAAACACTGTTCAAACATGTTGGTGTACATACTTTCTTCTTTACTTTTACAGTTACCAGAGATATTTATATTTCACGTACAACATTTACTTAAAATGTCACAGAAAAACACTCACAATTGTTTTCTAAACAAAACACTCTCATATTGAAAACAGACAGGATTAGAAACAGTAAATTTATTTTCCATTGAAGCTGACATTTAGTGAAAATGCATCTGGCAACCCATTTAATTGTGACAGATGTGCTGGCACTCATACTCAAATAGCTTAAATGAAGTAAAAAAAAGTGTCTAAGTGAAGGATGCAGGAATTCAAAAGACATATGTGTAATGCATTTGCTAAGAACCTGAGACAGTCCTCTGGACACAAGTGTTCCTTCTAAGATACAGCACAGGAGTACTGTCTGGTGAAGTAACCTGGTAGAGTCACATAGAAGACAAATGAAAGCTATGGGAATCGAACCATGTAGTTATCAACAGATCATAGCCTTACTCATCTGCACTAAGTGCTAGACAACCTGTAGTAGTGCAGATATACTGCCATTCATACCTGTGTGCCTGCAAAATGCAAGTTAAGTTAAAACTCACAGTTAAAATATTAAAATTAAACTCCTACCTCACACTGTTCAGTTTATTCACAGGTAAATAATAAGTATGACTGGTCAACATTCAAAAAATAAATAAATAAAACAAGGGAGCCAGTGATCACATCCAAAGAACATGGCTCATATGAAGATGCTGTCTGTTGCCAGGAAGTGACAGATCATACATGCACTTAAGTTCTTGAACAACAGGTACAAGCATGACTCTGTCATATTTTTATTATTGGCACAGATGTTTTCCACCCTTAGGTTCATAGGTTCATAGGTTCATAGGTAGGTACTAGGCTATTAGCCCTAGGGCCTATATAAGCCCAGCCAAAAAGGTACCCTGGCTTTCGCCACCCAAGAAAATTATTTTCCTGTGCCCCTGTCGAGCAGTGCCACAGAAGTGATCCCTGGGGTAAATTTCCTATTTCCCATCCAATCATCAAGATTTTTCTTGAAGAGTGCTAATGAGGAGCTCTATTTGACATAGATAGGTAGTCTGTTCCAGAGTAAGGGAAGTCTCTGGGACAGGAATATATCCCTCTAGCACTCTAGCATGTTCTGTTTATTGTGGTGACAAGGTTTAGGTCCTTAGGGCTTGTAGCTCAGAGGGATTGGGATTTCTTTAAGTGGAGCATGTCCAACAGCTCTGGGTTTGACATAGCTTTGTATGATAGGCAAAGATCACCTCTGAGTAGGTGATATGCGATGGAGTAAAGCTGGAGTTTTTTGAGACGGTCTGCATAGGGCATCTGTTTGAGGCCAGTAATACTCTTTGTGAGGTATTTCTGTGGCCTTTCCAGTTGTTGTAGATGTCTTGTAAGGTACATACCAAAAGGGGTGTTGTACTCTATAATGGGTCTAATGAGTGATGAGTAGAGGGGAAAAATTACCTCTTTTTTTCTGAATGAGAAACCTTTTGTGATGAGGTGAGCCACGTAGAATGATTTCCTGACCACTGTGGCAATGTGATTATCAAAGGAGAGACTACTGTCCACCTGTGTCCCAAGGTCTCTTATCACACTTTTGGTGTTAAGTAGACTACCACTTATGTGGTAGTTCATGGGTACAGAGGTTTTACCAAAGGGGATGACAATACACTTTTTGGCATTGAGCTTCAGGCCATGGCTTTGACACCAGGCATCTGTCTCAGTGAGGCCCTTTTGTAGTATGTCCACATCATTAGGAGTTTTGATTATGGCTCCTAGTTTGCAGTCATCTGCAAACTTTGTTAGCCAAAGATCTTCTGTGTTAGCCTGTACTTCAGAGAAGTAGACACCAAACAGGAGAGGACCCAGGACTGAACCCTGTGGTACTCCACTTGTCACTGGTCTGAAGTCGGATTTGGAGTCTGCTACTTTCACAGTGTGGGTTCTGTCCATGAGCCAGCTGGCAACCCATCTTGTGACAGGGATTTATACCTAGTTTAGTGAGCTTATCTATAATTCCAGAGTGGGGGATGGTGTTGAAAGCCTTGGCAAGATCTAGATAAGCTGTGTGAACCACCTTACCCTCATCTGTGGCTTTGGTGACTGCTTCAAAGAAATAATTCAGGTTTAGGAGACATGATCCGCCTTTTACAAACCCAAACTGTCTTTGTTTATGAGTTCCATGATGATACGGTCCATGGCCTTATAGACCAGGCTCATCAGGCTAATGGGGCGGTAGTTCCCGGGGTCTGTCATGGCCCCCCCTTTGTGGAGTGGGATAACTGTCACAGTGCTCCATTCAGTGGGCACAAAGCCTGATGTGAGGCTATGATTAAGCATAGTACTTAGGTAGGGTGCCAGTTCATTCTGTAGTTCATGTAGAACTCAGCCTAGGATATTGTCATGTCCCATGGATGCTGTGTTCTTGGCTTTGGAGAGTGTGTTTTTTACCTGTGCAGCCATGATTACAGGAACTTTGCATTCTTCCAGTATAGAGATGGGCCCTCTAGGGATGAGAGGGAGGGTAAAGTTAGCACTGAACCTATCTACCAGGATGTTGGCAATATCAATTGGTTCTGTATATTGAGTGCCATTGTGCTGTAACTCAGAGCAGATCTGAGTGTTGCCATTTAGATCCTTAACATAGCTATAGAATGCTTTGTGGTTGTCTTTAGAGTCAGTGGCAATTTTGTTTTTGTAACTAGCTTTTTCTAGTATAGTGGCATCTTGCATCTTGTATTGCCTTTTTCAGGCAATGCCAACCAGATAAACCTACAAACATAACCAATCAAGTAAAAAATATATGAATGTGTGTTACTAAGTAATGCTAGGAGCCAAAACAAGAAACCCCAATCACTACTAGACTTCCTCTCACCAGAGAACGTAGATGTTTTTGTAATGTTTTAAACATGGCTTAAAATGACAGAGTGTGCTCCAGCTTTGAAGAACTATAGTGCCATTGACACTTTAAAATCAGTCATTGCACAGGAAGTGAAAAAAGGTGGAGGTGTCTCAGTCTTCATTTAAGTTTAGTAATAAGGATAAGAGAGTCACACCAAGGCTGATAAAGCAACATGATGCACTGGAGCTTCTTCATGTCCAAATAGCCATCAGAAATGTCCCTTGGCAAATACTAGCTACTTTATAGAACTCATTCTATAATCCAAGAAAGCCACATTGCTTATCTTCAAGAACTAGAGTCTCTCAGTATTAAATCCAGTACCATTTTCCTAGGTGAATTTAACTAACCCAACTATAGACTGTGAAACCTATACCACCCCAAGTAGACAAACACAGAAATTCATGATCTTTGTAAATATAAACACCCCAGAACAATTAGCTAAAGTACCAACTATGGGAAAAACATCTTCAATCTTTTTTCCAGTAGAGTGGCATCTTGCACCATCTCTTGGATATCATTGTTTTCCCTTAATAGGTCTGATCATAAATTGTCTCCTTCAAAATAACATTGAAACCAGGGGCGTCCTCCACACATGACCCCTTTAGAAACTTTTCAAAGCAAACTATATTCCTAAATGACTCATTGTCAAGCCTCTAATCCCCACCAAACAAAGAAATGTCTGTGAAATACGACTACATATACACCATCAAAATGAACCAGCATTTAAACAGCTGCTTAGATGAGGTTGTCCCCTGTAGAAACAAGGAAAGGGCTTACCCCAGAGACAAATACCCTTAAGGTTTAATTATAATGTAAGTAGACTATATAATAAAACGAAGAAAATTTTGGTCAAATGTAAGAGGAGTAATACTGAAAATTATAGAGTCCTCATCATTAAATCACACAAGCAAATCAGATGCTTAATCAAATCCAACAAAGCTAAATCTGAGGCATAAATAGCCACACAAGCTAAAAAAAAGGCTTTTTTTAATTTAGTTATGTTTTTAATGTCAGGAAGACAATGTAGCAATGCACTGAGCTTACTGTGAATGATGCTTCCATGGCATAATTTGAAGAGATAGTTAACTTACTGGCTGATAAATTCAGACCAAACTTTAATTCACCCCCATCCTACACGAACTACCCAAAATTAACCCAAACCCGCTATCACACAAGACCAGCTCTTCAAGGCACTCTCTAAAGAAAATATATACTGCAGTGATGGGCTCTGACAATACCCTTGGATGCATATTAAATACCATGAAACATGATTTAGCTATGCCCCCAACATCACTTTATGGTTATGCATAAAAAGGCTCTATGGCCCTAAGGTTGTTAGCCTGGTAACCTTGTATGATTCTATGAACATTGTTCAAGCTTAGTTTCCTTCTGGGCTTTGTACTATGTGAATAGAGAACAGCACAAGAGAGTATCCTTCACTGACACAGGAAGTTATAGGCCCATAGGTTTGACCAGTCTCATATGCAAAGCCATGGAAAGAATTATCATGGAATAAACCAATAAGTGAATAAGGAACTTCAAAACACCCAAACCTTCACAGTTTGGATTTGTCAAAGGCAAGTCATGCTTAGTCAACCTAGTGGACTTTTTTGAAATGTCATCAAAGCAATGAACAAAGATAAAATGATACATACCACCTGTCTATATCTGGGTAAGGCTTTTGACACAATCCTCCACTCCAGTATCATAAAAAAAGGTAATAAAATAGAATTAAGCCTGTACGTCACCCAATGGATTCCCAGATGGTTCATAGATAGAATACAGGAGCTAAAAATATATGAAGCTATCTCCACTAAAAGACCACTTACGAGTGGAGTCCCTCAAGGCTTAGTGATGGGACCTCTCCTATTTATCCTCTCCTTCTTTGAAGGTAAAGCCAATATCAATGGGCTCTGGCAGAGACAGTTTGCAAATGACTGCCAAATAGGTGGATTTATCAAATCCCAAAATGACTTGGCCATCTTGCAAAAAGGCTTATCAATTATTACAGAAAGCAATCGGTTGAATAGCTGATGCTGAGCAATTAGCAAGGAGAAACAAAGTAATACTTTTTTTTTTTCATTTACTGAATACTGACACGAAGAAGATAGTGAGACAAAGTAAGTGGCATGTACAGTGTAATCCAGTAGCCAAGAAAAAAAGTCAGTGGTCAACTAAGTAAGTGGTCCTTAGAGTGCAAGGACTAGTCCTTTGGAGTGGAGTGCCACAGCCACATTCCAGCACAGAGGCATATATCTGGCTAGTTAAAGTTAATAAACAGCAAGGCACTTTATGCAGAAGTATTATATGAAGGCAGTAAAACCAATACATCGGTAGATAGCTGTTCTTAGAGGGGATGGAAAGAATACAGTAAGTCTAAGCAAGAGACGATGAATTATTTTAGGAGTAGAGAGAAGGTAACAAAGTTTATGAATATAAAGTCAAAATAGGTTTAGCTAGAGGTGTTGGGATGGAGAACCACAGTAATACAAGTATAGAGCTGTACAGACCCAATTAATAGAACATAACAGCTAAGCAACTTATAGAACCATCACTTAGTAAGCATACATCAAATTAATCAGGATGTCAAAAGAATGTTGTATGTATCAAAGCATCAGCCACTTATGTTACCTGCAGAAAAATATACTTGTTAAAGGGCACAGATTCAACATTCATAAAGCTTACCCATCTAGAATAAAATTAATAGAAATACAACATGCTACAAGGTCATTTCACTGTTCCACACTCTCAGAACAAATTGCAATTTAATAGCACATGACACATACCTGCCTGTGAAAGAAGATGGTGACTGAGTGGATATGGAGACCTAAGTAAGGGGAGATTTAGGAGTATATTCTTCTATTGTGACCCAGACTGGAAAGGGGGATAGCTGACTTGTGAAACTGCCCACTATTCAGCTTGTGGCTTCATACTGAATATTTATGACTTAATATTAAAAGACATTTCTCTGTAAAAATTAGGCTGGTTTCAACTCATTTTATGCCACTTCAGATGTGCAAAATTACTGTCGGCATTTCTTCAGTGAGATGAGAAGTCCTGAATCTAGCCCAATTTGTTCACCTTTTCCTGATTTACATACTAGCATAGCACCATTGTTTATTTATTACCCTTATGCAGATGTGAACCAAATGATTACCACTCATCTTCTTTGCTGAAATTCATATTCACTAAATGGGCTTGATTCCCTGTACTTGTTATTTAAGGTGGAAAGACACATGACTAGTAGAGCTAAGGTAATTTTGTTTTATAGTGATCCACCTTTACTGCAGATAGAAAGCTTTCAGTGTCATATATTGATTTTAAGAGTAAAAAGGCATTTGCACAGCAGTACAGAATCAACCTTTTCTTCTGATCAGGCATAAAAAGAAGATGTAGTCATTCAAAATGTCATGTTTGCTAATCTTAGAAGTTTTGCATAATCAGATTTGGTCCCCTGGTCCACTGCAAACATCTAAAGCATTAGGTGAAAGACTAATGCAGTCCATTTGAAATGAATCATTATGCAACTGACATAAAAGCAGGTTGTCATGAGCATTGCCAAGGCTGAAGTCTGCTTTCTGTTATCTGAACAAAAGCTTCAGATTATAAGTGAGGCAGACATTCTGATCGATGACAGTATTTGAAGCACTCAGACTTGTCACAATAAGCTGACTCATATTTAAATTTTGCAGTAGCACACTTTTTATTTCTTAAAAAGTGTGCATATAAACAAATAAGTAAATCAAAATAATGTTTTACATTTTGAATTAATCTAAAAATTATTGAAATCAGAAGAATTGTATTCTAGTACAGTTAAGCTAGTTAAAGACATGCAGAAATATATAATTATTCAACAGCTTTTATGACATTAGAAAGTAGGCTGTGGCATAATTGCATCTTTTTATATTCTGTTTTTTAACTGCTATTTTCCCCACACTGAATGTAAGATGGACATTATAGTAGCTATTCCCAAATTATTCCAGTTTGCTTATTAATAATTCCTGAAGAATTATGATTTTTGTTTGCTTTTATTAATTTTGTTATACTGTTTGTCTTTTAGTAATGCAGGAAAGTGCTAATATTTCCTGGTAAAGTTGCACTTATTTTAATAAATCTGCTGTTCTTTTATCCCGGTTGTCCATTGGTGAAATACATGGATTAAACAAGTTATAGTCCCCAACTCTGTGGGTTCTGGTATTGATGTTGATGTGAAGAGGTCTACACCTTTTGAAAATAGTTTTGTAGACAAAAGCACTTATCTTTCACTTTGGATTTTCAAATAAAGTGTCCTTTTAGCTCATCTGATGTGTTTTTTTCTTTTTATTCTTTTGATAATGCATGTTGTGCATCATTAACAGTATTTTTGCCTATTCTTTTCTAATCTTCCATCCCTATTCTCATGTCATAAAAGTTTTCCCCCTTGTTTTTATTTAGTTGCATTTCATTCTGTTGGCCAGATAGGCACCTTTGTTTCTTTCCATCTACTAAGTAATTTTTGAGCATACCATTCCATAAAACTGTCACTAGAGATAAATCTTTCTCAGTCAGTAAACATTCTCTGTCAGATACCCATGTCTTTCATACCAAGACTCACAAATGTATTTCTGCCTTATCTCCCTTTACCTAAATTGTGTCTTCTTACCAAACCTACTAACAAATATTATGATCCCTTCCCACTGTCCTGAATGCTTGGATACTTGATATGGCTGTTGTTAGCCTGCTGCTAACTATATCTCAACACAACAACTTTTTTTCTCAAATATGTCACAGTTTACATTTTAAATATATTACAGATGCAAAATATCTTTTTGATGTATCTTTTATACTTTTCAGCATAGTGTGGTATTTGGCTTTTACTTTGCTATTTTGTTTTGAAACATATTTTGCAGTGATTTTATGTAGTTTAGTTTTTGCTTCAGAGTATTGATGAAAATCATAAACTATGTAGGTTAGAAACAATCATTACCCAAATAAGTAATTTAAGAAACAAACAAATAAATAAAATTGTATTTGATACAAAAGGAGAAAGTAGAGAGCAAACCATACTATAGGAACATTCCATATCTATGGGATGTTGACACTGCTGTTAGTGATAACATTATTAGACTGTATTAGAGTCTGTTAGAAAAAAGCCAGAATCTTCAAGTAGGCATAACAACATATTTGAAATGTGACAATTAGCTTTGACAATAGTCGCTTTTTATTGCACATATAGCTGGATCAGTGAGATGAAG
Organism: Protopterus annectens; assembly: GCF_019279795.1. NCBI lineage: Eukaryota > Metazoa > Chordata > Ceratodontiformes > Protopteridae > Protopterus > Protopterus annectens. Next base: position 202,804,869 of record NC_056751.1, read on the forward strand.
GTGTTTTGGCAGAAATGTCAATTAAACATGTTAGATTCTTTTTTTAACAACAAAAAATAGCAATTTGTTGTACATAAAGAAAATACAGGAAGTGGTAAATCCACCTGTCTGTGATACTGCAAAGTGAATCATCTTAACTCTGTACAAAACTGTCCCATCCTTATTAAGGACAGCCATCTGAATCACATCAACAACCCCCTGAATCACATAACTGCTTCATCAAAGAGCATGAGCAATAGCAAGTTAGGAATTTCTTTGACAATACCAGGAATATATTCCTTGCTGAATATCAGATTCAGTTCTATTTCTCTCAGAACCACATTTTTAATGAGCTTCCTTGTCCTTTCTTCCTTCATAGATCAGTATACGCATGCCACTGCTTATTTGTCAGACTTGAATACAACCTTTAAATACATAGTTCGTGATCTCTATTATCTTTGCAACAGTCTAAATCAGTACTAATTTTACAAGAGATATGTCAATTAAGCAACCTCTTATTCTCCTCTCACATTTTTTGGGCTATGGGGCCATAAACCATAGAATCATAGAAAGTTCAGGTCCACTCAGTCTTGTGATCATTAATCCTACCCTAGACTGAACCTCGGCTGTATAAGCCTGCGGTGAATTTATGAATACCCTTTCATGTTTATCTACTGTAGGTCCTGTCTGAAGGAAGATACAGGGTTGGCCAAATAAATGCAGTTTGGGACAAACTAAGTTGTCCCGGTCCCACGAGTAAGGGAGTAAAGGGGTGTGGGGAGGGTATAGTGGTAGTAAAGAAGGTAAGGATTGCAGTTGGTTAGGATAGTAGGTTTGTGGTGGTGAAAGGGTTAAGGAGAGAGGGAGATGTAAAATGAAGTGAGGTAGGAATAGGTGGGACTTCTGACAGTACTAAGGGTTTGGGATTAGAGGAAGTAGGCACATTTGGCGTGAGTTGGTGGAGTGATAACTAGCTTATGTCCAGACGACCTGTAGGTATTGTGGATGAAGGTAGGCCTTGGATGGTGAGGAGAGAAGGGGTTAGGTGGTCTGGGTCAGTTTCCTCTTAGGTCTTTCTAGGGATTAGGTAAAAGGGGGGTTAGCGTCTGGGAAGATAGTTTGAGCTTACTGATAGCAAAGGGTGATAGAGTAGTGTGTGTTTGTGTGTGTGTGTGTTTGTGTGTGTGTGTGTGTGTGTGTGTGTGTGTGTGTGTGTGTGTGTGTTTGTGTGTGTGTGTGTGTCTGTGTGTGTGTGGGTGAATGGCCCAGGGAGTGGATTAAAAAAAAAAAAAAATATATATATATATATATATATATATATATATATATATATATATATATATATATGTATAGATATATAATAATGTAGCTTTAGAAGTGGATGGGAATAGTGCTAGGCTTACCTGGAAGTTTTCCTTGCTCCTGGGGGGAGGCTGGGCCTGTCCTTAGCCCGGTCGGGGTACAGTTCCAAAAAAAAAAAAAAAAAAACAGTAAGACGTTCCCTCGGTAAAGGGTGGTCCATCAGTAATCCGGTCCCGGTTAGGTTGGGGGGTAGCAGTAGAGCATTCCCTCATGCTCCCTGGTGGATTTGTTGGCCGGTGGTATTCGTTCCCAGGGTAGATGTTCTCTCGGTGGTCGTGGGTGGTTGTTTTCATTGGGGTATAGTAGCAGATCAGCTCCCCGGGGTCCAGCGTGTTCCCGGCTCCATTTCGTTGGTGGTAGTGGTGGCATTTGCGGTTTGTGCTCCCTGGGGGGTTTCATGGGTCTCCCTGCTCTCCAGTTCCCCTTCAGGATGGCGTTGCGGTTGTCCGGGTGTCCTTCGGTCCATAGTAGCTATTCCCTGGTGGGTTCGTGGGCCCAGTGTGTTCCTGGCTCCATTTTTGTTGGTGGAAGTGGTGGTTTCTGCTCCCTGGGGGGTTTGTGGCTGTCCATTCACCCTCCGATTTCCCTTCAGAATGGCGTAGTGGTTGCCCTGTTTCTCCTTATCCCTGGTAGGTTCGTGGGCCGGTGTGTCCGTGTTGCTTCCCCAGTGTTCGTGGCTTGAGTTGGTGGGGTCTGTCATCTTTTTCGTCGGTGGTATAGTGGTGGTTTTTCGGTCTGTGCTCCCTGGTGGGTTCGTGGGTGTCAGTCCATCTGCTGGTCCTTCAGGATGGTGTTGTGGCTGGTTGGGGGTCCCTCTGTCCCAGTTTTCGGTGGAGGTGGTGGTGAGTTGGCTTTTCCATCCTCCCTGGTGCTGTAGTGGGTTGCTACTGCCGGTCTTTCGGCCATTAGGTCCTAGTGCCAGTTCACGCATGCCTACTGAGTGGAACAACCATTATTTAGAGAGAGGATCGTGCTGGGAGGGAAGGTAAGTGTGTTTAGCCTTGTTTGTATGATTGGTGAGGGGATTGGGTGGCTGAGGGATAGGGAGATAGTTAGAGGGACTTAATTAATTAATTATATATATATATATATATATATATATATATATATATATATATATATATAGTTTTTTTTCCTCATAGATACATAGAGGGAGGGATATTGTTAGGGGATATGCTAGGCTAGGATGGGGTACTAATGGTAGAAGGTGGCTGACAGGAGGGATGAAAGGTGATGGTGGGCAGGCAGGGATAAGTTAAGGTGTGGGGCAAAGTAATAACAGGGGTTTGGGGGGATTAGCGTGGTCGGGCTTATAGAATAGTGCTAATATTTTGTTTCTCTTTTTCAGATAGCCAAATTACCAGAGCTGAGGCAGAGGTGGCAAGCAATTGTGACCCAGGCAGAGGATTTGTTCCAGGAGGCGAAAGCATCGGTGGTGGCACAGGAACCTGAGCAGACCCCAGGTCGGAAGAGGCGATGCAGGGCAGTGAGAACCCCAGCCGGGGAGAAAAAGCAGCAGGCATCACAGCAGGGGATAGCAGTGGAGACTCCAGTTCACAGCACATTGCAGGACAAATGCAGGTAATGGTTTTATTATAACAGCATTGTCGGGGGAGTTAGGGGTTGAGGATGGAGGGGTGGGGAGGGATGATGACTTGGCAGTTGGGGATCTCAGGGGCAGTGTGCAAGGGATAGAGGAGGCGCAGAGGCAGCTAGCACAGGGTGTAAGGTACCCGGTTAGAGATGCAAGGGGTGGAGGGAGGTTCCGGGGACAGTTTAGACTTGGGTTCAGAGGTAATCTCTGATTTTTGGCTGCAGCCTGGGAATTGGTTGGCTACCCAGTCCTTGGGGCAGGGGACAGGAGCAGTTATTCTGACTCCTCATATTTCAGGTCTGGTTAAAGAGAAAATTTGGAAAGGAGAGTATGTGGATTTGTTTGAGCTGATTGAACGGATGGGGTCCAATGGCTAGTGGAAGCAGAGTCCTCCAACAGTAAGGACTTGTTAATGGCCTTAGCAGCATTGGGAAGGTAGAGGGTAGGCAAGCTTCACCCTAGGACATGGGATAATTGAGTGGTTGGCTTTATTTATTTTATGGCAGTGAAGCTGGAGAAGGACGGGTCCTTAGCTCTGCCGCTGTTAGGCTATTTTCTTACCATTCGTGAGGCACACCGGTTAAGGCCAGGTAATGCGTGGCTCTGGTATGATCAGCGTTTTCACAAACAGAAGGCTGTGGACTAGTCACTTTGTTGGGAGGTGCGTCACCCAGATCTATGGTTGGCTAGGATGATGGATAGTTACTTGGGCGCTAAGAGAAGGTTGAGTGGACCTGATGGACCGGAAACAGCGGGTGTGTGTTGGTCATTTAATAGTGGCTCCTATTCATGGGTTGGGTGCAAAGTTGCCCATGTTTGTTTGAGATGTGGAGGGGGGGGGTCATTCGGCCACTAGCTGTGGTCGGCAGGATTTGTCCTGGAACTCCAATGTGATGGGTCGTGAAGGTGGTTTTGGTGGGCAAGGCTTTCAGCTGGCCCAGGGGAGGGGTAATTTTTATGGGTCCTGGGGATTTGGACTCGGGTTCTTTAGATGCAACAGAGGGAGGGGCACCATTCCCTATTAAGGTGGAGATTCTCCAGGATAAGCTACATCGGTTTCCAGGCTTGGCCATCAAAGAAGAGATAATACAGGGTTTTCAAAAGGGGTTTCCTATTAAGTCCACAGTGGGAAGTGGTGGGGGGGGGTTGCAAGAATTTATGATTTGTTCAAGGGAAAGAGGACATCTTGGAGACTTTATTGGAGAAAGAGAGTAGGGTGGGGTGGTTATTGGGTCCTTTTGATAGTCCGCCTTTTAGTACTTACAGGGTGTCTCCTTTGGGGTTGGTGCCAAAGAAGCAAGAAGGGGAATTTAGAGTGATACATCACTTGTCTTATCCAGAAGGGAATTCAGTAAATGATTTTATTGCAGAAGAGGTTAGGGTGCATTATGCTTCCTTATATGATGCAGTAAAAGTGATTATGGAATTTAGGGAGCCATGGTTGGTTAAGGTCGACAATGAGTCGGCTTTTCAATTGTTGCCTATTAGGAAGGAGGATTGGCCACTACTGGGGATGTGGGTAGGAGATAAGTACTACTTTGATAAAGCTATGCCCATGAGTTGTTCAGTGGCATGTGCGACTTTTGAGAAGTTCAGTACAGTATTGCATTAGATTTGGCAGCAAAAAGCGGGGACGCAAAAGGCAGTACATTATTTAGATGATTTTCTATTGGTGGGCAAAGGAGAGGTAGGAGCACAGGAGGGTTTGCGGGGGTTTACGGTCATGTGTGAGGAGTTAGGGGTACCATTGGCCCAGCATAAGATGGAGGGTCCGGCAAGGGCATTAGAATTTCTTAGTTTAACAGTTGATGCGAGCAGAAATTGCTTTGTTTACCAGAGAATAAAATAGAGAGGCTTAGGTTGGTGATACGTTCGGTGTTGGGTAAGGATAAGATTTGGATTCATTCAGTTATGGAGTTGCTGGGGCTTTTTTAATTTTGCCTGCCGAGCGGTACACCCAGGGCAAACTTTTTGTAGGTCACTGGTGTACTTGCTGAAAGGGGGTAAGAGCAAAACCCATTGGGTTAGGGTAACCCAATTGGTGCGGGAGGACTTGGGGTTGTGGAACGGGATTTTGCAACAATTTAATGGGATATCTTTTTGGTAATCACTGGGTGGGGCAGGAGGAACTTCAGTTGTTTACAGACGCAGCTGGGGTGCTGGCATGGGGGCCTATTTTAAGGGTCGGTGGTTTGCGGCTGAATGGCCTCAGGATTGGGAGGAGGTATGGAAGCAGGACGTGGCCTTTCTGGAATTGATGCCTATATGGGCAGCTTCGGTGGTGTGGAAGGAGCAATTGAGGGGCAAATGAGCAGTTTCTCACTCAGACAATATGGCTGTAGTGAGGGTATTGCAAAAGAAGACAGCTAAGTTGGGCTTGTTATTGTTGGTATTACATAAATTGGTTTTGCAGAACCTTCTAATAATTTTTTCTTTTACAGGAGTGCATGTGCCTGGTGCAAGGAATGAGATTGCTGATAGTTTGTCCTGATTTCAGTTTTGCAGGTTACGAGGGTTGGTTCCATGGGCAGAGGAGGTGCCAGAAATCCTGCCAAAGGAGGTGTGGAATCTTGGGTCGATGTAGCCAGGCGGTTGGTACGGCATTCCTGGGCCCCTTCTACAAGGAAGGTGTATGGTAGGGCTCTTTCTTATTTTAATCAGTTTATTTTGCAGCTGCTAGAGGAGGAAGGGGTATGGTCAGAGGAATTAATACTGCGCTATGTAGCTCGTGCTTGAGGGTTAGGCAGGGCTTTGCAGACGGTTAAGGTGGATTTGGTGGCGATTAGTATTTTCGCTAAAGTAGCGAGGTTGCAGGATTTCACTAAGTCTTGGACATTAGGGCGTATGTTAAGGGGATGGGGTAGAATGGTGGTGGAACGTAAAGATACTAGATGGCCATTTAAGAGGGTTATATTGAATGTTTTGTGGAAAGGGTTAGGTTTGTTGCCAAAGGGGTCTATGGATTATTTTATGTGGGGTACATTATGTACATGGTTATATTTTGGCACTTTTCATATTTCGGCGTTGTTAGGCTCATTATATTGGAAGGATGTCATTATAGGCGAGGACGAAGTTACTATTGCATTAAGGAGGACTAAGACAGATCAGTTGGGTAGAGGATGTGTGGTGGTGCTTAAATCGGACAGGAATCATTGCATTTGTCCAGTAATGTGGGAAAAAAAATTTGTGTGGAGGCGAAAGGGGACTGTGGATATGTTAATTTTTTTGTTCAGTAGATGGGAAGGTGGTGTCGAGTAGTAGATTCATACTTTTGGGGAGGAAGGTTTTACGTGGTATGGGATTTCCGGCAGAGAGGTTTGCAGCGCATTCATTTAGGATAGGTAGGGCTTCAGATTTAGCTAGAGAGGGTAGTTCTATTGAATTGATTAAAAGGGTGGGGTGGTGGTCTTCAAATGCATTTTTGTCTTATATTAGATAAGTTGTGGTCTGATGATTAATTTTTCTTCTTTTCTTTTAGGGAAGCACATTATCATCTTGGGGCATTCGTTCATCCACTGGGCAGAGAAGCGTGCTTTAGTTAGGGATGATGGTGTAAATCTGGGTTTAGCACATTTAGGGTGGTCAGTGTCTTGGCATGGTGTTAGGGGGCTTAGGTGGGATGGGTTGTTACATGAATTTGAGAAGGCTAAACTGTAGGCGGGTTGTCCATGTATATTGGTCATTCATTTAGGGGGGTAATGACTTGGGCATTGTTCCTAAAAAACAATTGGTGGACATTATGTTGCGAGACTTGATGAGATTACAGGTATTGTATCCGGGTATGGAAATTGTGTGGTCAGAGTTGGTTCCACGGTTGTTTTGGAGGACTGCATATAGTCATAAGGCAATTGAAAGGGTTAGAAGATGTGTAAATCAAAGGCTGGCTAGGCAAGTAAGGATTTTGGAGATGCATACCATTGACCATAGTGATTTTGGGGATGAAGAGGAGTCTTGGTATCGGACGGATGGAGTACACCTTAATGATGTGGGCCTGGATCTTTTTAATTTGCTTCTGAAACTCTTTTTAGAGGATATGATTGCGACTAAGATTTAGGAGGGGGAACAGCCTGGGATCAGGCTGGTGGTGGAGAAGAGGGACATGATTGTCCTCTTCTGTTCCCCCTCTAAAGAAGGTGCATTATTTATGGTTTTGGTATGGTGTGAGGTGAGTAGGTGCGCTGCCTCTTTATGTGGGTGAGAAGTTATGCTGCCCTGGTGGAGAAGGTATCAAGGTGAGTTGGTACTCTTCCTTGAGGTAAAGTTCGTCCAGGGTGAGTGGTGACGCTGCCCGGAGATCATCGTTGTTGAAGAAGTTAATTAATGTTGGTTTTTGTGTACATAGTTCATTGTATAATGCATTTTAATAAAGGTCATCAAATGTCTTTTTTTGTGTAGTGTAGTTATTTAAGGGGGGATGGGACAAATGCAGTTTGGAACAAACTAAGTTGTCCCAGTCCCACGAGTAAGGGAGTGAAGGGGTGTGGGGAGGGTATAGTGGTAGTAAGGAAGGTAAGGATTGCAGTTGGTTAGGATAGTGGGTTTGTGGGGGGGAAAGGGTTAAGGAGAGAGGGAGATGTAAAAGGAAGTGAGGTAGGAGTAGGTGGGACTTCTGACAGTACTAAGGGTTTGGGATTAGAGGAAGTAGGCACATTTGGCATGAGTTGGTGGCCCTCCCACCCTCCTCTTTTATATAGGGATAGTGAAGGTGGGCAATTTGAGGCAGAGAAGAGGGACAGGATTGTTGTCTTCTGTTCCCCTCTAAAGAAGGTGTATTGGTTTATGGTTTTGGTATGGTGTGAGGTGAGTAGGTGCGCTACCTCTTTATGTGGGTGAGTAGGTGTACTGCCCCGGTGAAGAAGGTATCAAGGTGAGTTGGTATGCTGCCTTGAGGTAAAGTTCATCCAGGGTGAGTGGTGACGCTGCCCGGAGATCATCGTTGTTGAAGAAGTTAATTAATGTTGGTTTTTGTGTACATAGTTCATTGTATAATACATTTTAATAAAGGTCGTCAAATGTCTTTTTGTGTGTAGTGTAGTTATTTAAGGGGGGATGGGACAAATAGAAATATTGACAAGTAATGGAAATTTCTTTATTTTGTTAGTGATTTTCAGTCTGGCTTTCTCAGAAATTCACAAAATCATTTCAGTTTGTTATTCTTGCTGTTTAGCATGATATTACTACATGTTACTTACCTGCTTAAAGAGAAACTATGCTATAATGACATGGCTGCATAGTCTTAAAAATGGGTAAATTGGCTAACTTAACCCTACAAAAGCATGCAAAAGTTGAGATTCTGCTCAATTAATGCGTTCCTGGATAACAAATTGCCAAGAAGGTTGGATTTAGTCAGCCATCTATCAGCCAAATTGGGAAGAATCCGAATACCGGTGAAGGATTGTCACCCAGATGTTTTGGCAAATGTGTTTGCAGAAGGCTGTAACTTGCATACAAGCCCCCTAACATTACCTTCATCAAATTTAGGCAGGCTGTAGATTGACACCACTGACATTCACATGCCCTTGTACCTCCATACTATCTGTGCAAAATACATAGCAGGATATTCCAATTGCTTTTTTGTTTTAAACTGAGGGCCACTAAAGTATTAATTTATAGCTAGCATCTGACACCATCTTGTAATCTCATCTATTTAACTTCACATGCATATTGTCACACCAATGTGTTTCTTATAAAGTTACAAGATTTATATCCATTTTGCAAAATGTGTTAAAACTCCTGTCTCAGTTAAAATGATCCATGATCTTATTCCCATCCGAACTCCAACAAAGCAAGTGCTCTGTTCTCATATTATATAATTTGCATTTATTTTCTATTGCCTCCCCCCTTCCAATGTTCAAGCTCCTAGTGCCACACTAAATCATCTTTTTAACAGATTTGTTTCTTTGTCTCATTATCCCAGTCTCATCTGTTTTTGCTGCACTTTAATTAATGCACTGTTGTATTCACCACTGAATGTACCAACTTCCACTAATAATAAATTAAAACCTACCAATGCATTAACTTTAAAACTATGATTATATACACTTCCCACTCTCTTTCTTCAAAACAGGAGGCATCTGCCTCTTTATTAGGGTCATCTCCCTGCTTCTATCCATCAACTACGACAGAGGTAAGAAAAAAGTAAGAGTCACAAAACGAGATATAAGTGGCAGAATACCACCATCCACTAGATGTTGCTTTTGCTGTTCTTGTAAAGATCACCTTTTTTAGTAAGAATATAAAAGACACAAAAAAAACTTTCCAGCAACACTGAATATAAACAGTTGTTATTGCTTTTTAACATCTTCCAATTCTATTAAGATATATGAAAATGTTTTGTCACCGTACAATATCTTCTTATAGCTCTACTTTGCAAACATAACATTATTTTCAATGTATTGCCATCTTAAACTTTATTTATATCCTTGCCTTATCCAAAACAGGAGCCATGCTCTCTTTCTAGCTATATCTCAGCCAGGCATACATTTACCTTTCACTAATACAGAATAATTGATTATCATTTTCCCAAGTATATGTTATTTAATGTCCAACTGTCTGTGATAGCACCAGTCATTTATATCCAGGTTTGTAATTTTTGCCCCCCTTGCTATATTGACAGTGGAACTCTTGCTACTGATGCCTACCACTGGAAATAAGAGGAAAGTTGATCAGCCATACTCAAACTTCTATTAAACATCCAATAAATTCATACATTAACAACTATAAATATTTTCAGACCAATCAAAAAACTATAGAAAACTACACAAAAAATGAAAACCAAAGCAAACCAGTACAATATATACAACTGCCACTAAAGAATAATAAAATAAAATTAGTTTATCAAGTGTTTTTGTTTTATCAAACTCAAGAGCTTCTTCAGAATAGTAAAAACACCTTAGTGCAACATATTTAAATAAATAAAGTGTGATATAACACTAAATAAACCAATAGAATGTTGATCTCAATTGCAATACAAATCAGATAAAAAAATCATTTTGCACATAATAGATTGCCTTATCACCATAAAATTTTGTGAACACTAAACGAAAAAAAATTACTAATTACCATTATAATGTAATAAGCTTCGAACTGAAATGCTGTCATTTAATCCTGGGGCAATATCTGCCCTCAAAAAAAAACTGCCATTTTAGCACCAAATATTCTAGATATGTATTATTATTATTATTATTATTATTATTATTATTATTATTATTATTATATTTATTATTTCAAAATGGGGATCATTGTCTTTTAGATATATTACAACAGAGATATATGTCTATTGATCTCTTTAATTTTTGTTAATTGATCAACCACAATTAGATTTTTTTTTTGGTATACCTAAGATTCATAAAAATTCTGAGGCTCCCCCCATTCAGACCAGTAGTTTCTGCACCTTGCAGTAAAACTGTTAATATCTATATTTATTTAGACACTTTGTTAAATCTGGTAGTACAAGATAGCAGTTTCTATTTAAGGGATTCATGAAGTTTTTTAGATGGATTGAAAAATTATTCTTTTTGTGGGAATGAAACACTTTTCTGTGCAATAAATGTTTGCTCATTGTATACTTCTATAAAACATCAAGGACTAATAATAATAATAATAATTGGTAATAAGGCAAATTTGTGTGTGTGTAAAATTATTTTTTATCTAATTTGTATTGCAATTGAGATCAAAATATTATTGATCCATTTAGTGTGATGTCACAGTTTATTTATTTAAATAAATTGCACTAAGCTGTTTTTACTATTCTGTAGAAGTTCTTGATTTTGAAAGAACAAAAGCACTTAATAAACTAACTATAAATATTTATTAATGTTTTCCTTTAAATAAAAAAATTCTTAAAGCTCTCATACTCATCTAATATATTTATTTTGTTATATCAATTACCATAATACCACATCTCAGTGATCTATAATAACATTGATTTCAGAAGGACAGGCATCTATTTACGTCATGATTCTGCTTTATCAATGGCACGTTATTTTCCCCTTTTCCTCTATATTATAGAAAACAGCATCCAAGTTAGCCAGCTGCACTTTACTGACAAATATGATCATCTAACTTCCTCTAGAAATAAACTATGCACTGACTCTTTTGATATCAAGAATCACTTATTCCCACAATAATTAATTTAATCATTCTGATATATGAAAAAGGCAAAACAATTCCTTAGTCTGTTAGGCTGTTGTTCTTGCTTCCTCTTAACACCGCAAAAGAATTGGATATTTCAAATTAAACAGCATAATTTCATAACCACACTTTTGGATAGATTCTCCCTTGTGCTGTGTCTATTAAAGAAAAATGAATAATAAATTTAAGAAGAAAGCCTTGATGCATTCTAATGGCAATCTAATGGCAGTCATCTTCTTTTGCTCCTCCAGCCATGTTTAATCCATCCACACATGCATTTGTCTTTTCATAATCTGAACAATTATAGTTATATATCTGGTTATTCTATCAAGTGGTATAAGGTGAGAAATTACAAAACCCTCATCAGTGTTTGTGAAATTCCTAGCATTACCACTCACTATTTATGCTACACAGTGCATTAAAAGGAAAAATAAAAATATTAATAAGTCAAGAAAAAAGACAGTTAACTTTTCAATCAAAATAAAGTCAAATATACAGTCCAATATATGGACAAGTAAACCAATATATACTAGATAATTAATGCTATTACTACAAGATAAAGTATTCTGTGAAGAATGAAGGCATTAACAGTGTATACATGTTTTAATAATTTGTTCTAAGTGAACATGCTTGTTTCTCTTTTTCTTCTCTAAAGTTGTAGACCTAATGTTTTTACCAACTTAAAGAGGTTATTGAAATGCATTTATTTATTTTGGCTATTTGCTTTACAAGTTTGCCAAGTATGCACTAGAGTCAGATTGATTCTACAATATTCCAAGAAAAAAATTACAGTTCCTACACTACTGTAGCATGGATAGCATTGGTGTGAATAAGTAACAAATTTAGCCTACTAAGCAGATAGATAGTACTGTAACTGGGTTTAACTTTGACAAGACCCATGTATGTACAGACCTACAAAATCTGAATAATGCTATAAAGAGGAAACATGATTCACTTCATATTACAGAAGAAGTTATTAATGCCATGCAAAGCACAAGCTATTCTTCTGTTATATGGTAATCTATTAATATGGTAATTAGGAATTAGGGATCTTATCAAATCAATAAAAATGAAAAAAACTCCAAGTGGTATGCATTTAGTAGGCTCACAGCAATACAGACTTTCCTACGATTGACATCTCTCATCTTATCAGCACCAGAAGTGCTTCACAGATTTGAAAAAAACTGATGGATTAAAGGCATGATACTCCTGATAAATCATTGATGGTATTTTCATATGAGGTACGATCAGTGAAGAACACAACCAATAACCAATTCATTTACTGATTAGAAGAAAATAATATGACCACAGGTTGAAAAACATAAATATAAGATAAGAGGTACGGAATTTAGGCAATGGGCTATGTTTTAAATGTAGAACTCCTGAAACCAATAGAATAGCTACTACCACCAGAAGTCAGGCAAATGTCAGTAAAATTTTGAAGCATGCTATGTTTTCTATTAAGGTTAATTTCCAGCTTGCCTACAGAAAATACACATTGAGTAAATTATTTGAATAAGATTTAACATGGCTGTGGAGTCCACAGCAAGAACATATACTTTAATTGCTTAAGTCATTAATTGCAGAGCAACTACAGTAGAATATTTTATAAGAATAAGCCTATTATCCTGTAAATTGATGCAAGCAATAATGGTGCTTTGATTCCAGTAGAACTGGAAATGAGTTTGTAATGCTTAAAAGCATGCTGGAAGTTGTACTGTTAGATCAGGAAAGAACAGCTTTAAATTGCTCATGGATCTCAGAAGTCCCATCAATACATTTATTGGAAAGATGTACAAGGAGGTCTAACCATATGTTATCACAAAACATTTTAAGGGATCTTTACATAAGGGCTCAAAATGTTTCAAAAAATGCTTTTATGTTTACAAAAATATGAGCTAAGCATATGAATTAGCTAGGTGGTCAGATATCTACAGGAGATTCTGGATCGTTCAAATATGCAAGAAAAGAAACAATACATAATAAGAAATAAGGACATAGGGAACCTCCAAACACTGGACTTTTCTCACTTTGCATTTCTCAAGGGCAGGTCATGCTTACTCAACCTGGTAGACATTTTTGAAAAGGTCAACAAAGCGAGGGATGAAGATAGAACTGTACACACTACATAACTTGACCTGGCCAAAGCTTTTGACACAATCCCCTACTGAGGCATAGCAGAAAAGCTAAACAAACAGAATAAACCCATGTGTCACTTGCTGGATTACCAACTGGCTCATGGAGAGGATGCGGGAAATCAAAACAGGAGAAGTTATCTCCACAAAGAGACAATTCGCCATTGCAGTCCCCTTGTGTTCTGTGCTGGGAACTTTCCTATTTAGTATCTACTTTTTGGAAGTAAAATCGAACATCAAAAGACTCTGGCTAAGTTTGCAGATGTCTACAAGCTAGGAGCAGTCATTGAACTCTCAAATGACTTAGCTGTCCTGCAGGAATGTTTGTCCCAAATAAATAACTGGTGCCATAATTATGTACTAAAACTAAATGCCAAGAAAATGCATTATTGATCCTTAGGGAAGTCATCTCCCTGGATATCTATCACAATGACAATGTGACCGTTAAGAGTTGGCCAAGTCTTTTTAGGATTTGATAATGTATGTGGACAGTCACCTAACTTTTGACCATGTGCTATTGTCATCAGAAAATCTTTCTATAATCCACAGCTTATTAACAAAGGGATTGTATCTAGATCTAGGGATGTAATTGCCCACCTTTACTCAGTCATCGATTAGGTCAGTCAGTGAGTATAATATCCCTTTTGGCATGTATCTGTCTGGTCACATGCAGCAACTGGAATGGCTACAGAGGTACCTAACTAAAACTATAGAAGGCCTAAACAATATATCCTACATGGAGCTACTCAAAGCTCTGTCATTATTCTCAGTATCCTACATACTGCTATGAGGCAACCTGTATCTGGTATGCAATTCATCCTCCTAAACAGCACTAATGGATTTACTACACATCAAGTCAAATGGCTTCATAAATACTCTGTCTAGGGATCGAAACCTCTTCTGCTATGTCAACTAATGGTTTGGAGGGAAAGGTGCAGTATATATCTCAAAGGATGCCACTGGTCTAGAATTGATTTTCCACCCACGTAAGACAAAGCTCATGCCTGTCCATATTCAAGATGGATTTATGGATGGGCAACAGAAAACTTACATTATGACTGCCCCCTGTACTACTAATGAACAAAGGCATCTCCTAAATGCTTTATCCCATGCATGGGTCCCCTCAGACTATCTATGGTATGATCCCAGTTATTCTCACTAGGGTCAGAATATAATTCTCTCATATGCAATCTATAAGACCAATCTAACACCAAACAGGATGGGTTACTTCAAGCAGCAAAAGGAAAACTGGCTAGGCTTAAAGTGGCTTGTGAGGGCAGCTAGCCTAGTACTTATCTAAGAACTTATACTTCTTCAGAGATAAACTAAAAATAAATTGAATATGCCACTGTTAGCTGTAACAGAAAAGCTGAATGATATGCAGAGGAAGAGCTAGAGAAATCCTGTTCCTATGAAAGTGTAAGATATAAACTGCAACTCTGGACTGTTGTTCAAAGCAAATAATCTAACAGTCATTAATCATTTCAGAGAGGAAATGCTGAACTAAGTGCTCACATTTTATCTGGGAATAGCCAAATGCAAAAGTGAGAATGTGATGAATTTTTTGGCTGAACATAATGATACGTGTGAAACAAGCAATGAGATAGTATGCATTGTGCACATTGCATTAAAATAAGAATAATGGAAGGCCAATGATTTTCTCCTCAGTTCAAGCAGGTCAAGGTGAAGTATCGATCTTTCCAGATATCAAGAGAATGCATACTTGATGTAAACTGACTGCTAGTCAATGTTTACTGTGAATGTAAGGTTGACTGGTACAAGGTGTTATTACTGCACTGACATAGCATTTATAGTGATCTAATGAACACATTACAGCTTGTGTCTGTAGATCTTTTTCAGAGAAATTGGAATTTTATCATATTAACATGAGCCTCAGTTATGTACAATATAGGGTTTAGGTTGAAAAGGGCTGCTCAATCAGCCAAGTATTTCATGAAGACATCACAGAACAGTAACTGTAAATATCATTCTGTCCACCAAACAGCTTTGATTTCATCCCACTCCTTTATTTCTTCCTGTACATTTTCTAACGTATTCCTCTAAAGTACTTCTCATGCAATCTTTTGTAACCACTCCACTGGATCTTTGCCTATCCACTCGTTCAGGTTTCCACATCTCAAGCCCTTCCTTAGCTCCTTCCATATTGTTATAACCAAAGAATGATCTGATACTCCTCTTTCATATATGCTGATATTCTCAACTGTACATGCATTTTATCACCCAGTGAAATCTTATATAACCTACTTGCCTGCTTACTTTCCCATCCTCTAAGGGTAAACTGCTTCACCATCCCCTATATTTCACCCTATCTAGCACTCCTATTCATTTCTTACATTTTCTTAAACTCTTTTGACATTTCATATTAAACTATGCCTTCCTTTATAGTCACTATTGAATCAGCTCTTACACCGTATTAAAATCCCTTGCCTATATCAGTATATCTCTTCTATGTGTCATCCTTTCAATTGCCCTCCTAAACCAATCATTTTTTTTAATGTATTCACTTTTGGGCTATCATATGATCTAACTTCGATTATACAATGTCTGTCCAGTAACATTTGAAAACAAGCAGACTGATAAGTAAGCCCAACCAGTGTGCCCATTTTTAATCGAGCATATACAGTTGGAAAAAACTCTGTTCACCCAGACATTCTTCCATTAATATATGCTACTGTCTGCACTGTTTATTTAGAAATATAACTCTCCATTTTCTATTCATATTTAAACTACTTGGTTTATTGCATGTAATAAGGTGTTTTGGATACCATCTCCATGAAGGACAAAGAACTAGCAACATGTAGAAGCCTATGTCTCCACCTTCTAAAATCTGTTAAAATCAGAGAAAGTGACTCCTCAGTTCTCCACAACTACTCAGCAGTTGTTACAAATATAGTGCAGATACCTGATTTCTACTCACATCTCTTCAGAAGTTTGCTACCCATAACTTAGAGTAACACATTGTGAATAGCCAAGGCTAGAAATTACAATTCCTTACAAAGACAGTAGTAAATACTGAGTGTCACAACGATGAGCAGTCAACAGCACAAAGGATATTTACATATGCAGGGGAAATACCATTTTGTGCCATTAAAAAAGAAAAAAAATACAAAAAATGGAGACTTCAAATGAATGGGGGAGACGGGAGACAGACAAATACAAGGGATAATCTGGTATGTTATACAAAACTAGACAGATGTACCTGATTATCTTTATATTTTCTCTCTCCTGTCTCTCCCATTTATTTGACATCTCCAGATTGCATTTCTTTAAAAAACAAACAAACAAAAAAAAAAACAGCA
Source organism: Protopterus annectens (assembly GCF_019279795.1). Lineage (NCBI taxonomy): Eukaryota > Metazoa > Chordata > Ceratodontiformes > Protopteridae > Protopterus > Protopterus annectens. The sequence goes on from NC_056751.1 coordinate 202,821,392, forward strand.
ACAGAGATCCTCCTTTTTCCATTGCTTCCATTACACAGCATTGATGTACTGTGTACGCATGGGAACGAAAGCCCCATGCACATGCACAGTACATCAGGAAAGCCCCAGGATACCAGGGGACAAAATGTGGAAGAGTAGTACAGTGCCCTTACACAAGGACATTATTTAAGAAAAGTAACTAACTTTTTTTCTTAAATACTGTCATTGTATAATACCGATAACCCATGTCTGGGTGTGGGTAATGGTGGATTTTCCCATGGCTGACTTTGTTTGTTCACTTGGGCTTCACCCTTGTGACCAAACCATGCCAACTGTGGGCAAATCCAGCATTAACCACACATAGCCATGGGCTATTGTTATAATATCTGATGTAGGACATTTGTAAATGTGAAGTTGTTAATATGGCTTGATTGCTTTTATATAAATTAAAGTTGTCTATGTAAAAAGTGATAATTCAATGCAGTTTCTCTGTACAGAATAGTTCACAACATCCATATGCCAACTGCTTACTCTGCAACCCTCCCCTGACTCATTCTCTGTTCCTCAGTAGAAGGTCCATAAAGTTCTTTGGACCTACCACTAAAGCGCAACAATTCTCATTTCTCCCACTGGAAAAAGATAGGACAAAGTACCATCCAGCCATCTTCCTTAATGACTATTCCTTCCTGGTTACTATTTTATCCCCCATTTTGATTCTAATTCCTTGCCTACCCCACCTCTTCCTCTTTAATTCTCAGTCCTTCCTCCTGGGCTTTCAGTATGGTACCATCATAATCATTCTCATTCTATTTTTTGTGTGTGTCTATTGCCTGCATGCACATAAAGCATTACATTTGTAACATACTGCACCTTAACTGGACTATGTCAGCTCAAATTCTAATGACTTTAACCTCCAGTATGATTAGCAATACTTTGCACAAAAATACATTCTGCTGTTCCAGACATTATCTATTAATAAACCATTAGTGAACATCTGCACACACCAAAGTGGGTTAATTAAGCTCCTTCCTTACACCTGCTAAGAAGCCCTATATGGGAAACTTATAAAAATTAAGCCACAGTGGTGCAGTGGTAGCATTGTTGCCTCCCAGCAAGAGGTTCTCCCATTTGTTTCTCGGCTGGAGCGCCTTCTGTGTGGTGTCTACATGTCCTCCCTGTGGTTGAGTGGCATTCGAAAGACATGCGTAGAATGGGTGTGCCTTTGTTGAAGGCTGGGCATCGAGCTGGCACTTCAGCACCATCGAAATCTACTGCAAATCATTAGCAGACCAGAGTTCCGCTGTGGCAACCACTAAATGGGAAAAGCCAAAAGTAAATATATATATATATATATATATATATATATATATATATATATATATATATATTTATGGGGTTTCTTCATTTCATCTAAATGCAGGTTAGTTGACATCTGTTTAATCAACATAAGCTGATGGTCGACAAGTGTGAATGATCGATAGGCCCTGGGTATGGGAATTTCCCTTTCTGTGCAAATTGCTCAATCTCAAAGTTAGTGTATCTATATATCTATATATCTATTTCTATGGTTTACATATGGGCTGCACATTATATTTAGGAATGGTCTATACTAATTCAGATAAAATCACTTAATCTAAACTCAGTACAACTAAAACCATAACCTAAAACTCAATATACTGAAATAGATCAAAACATTTTGAAAAAAAAATGTTTTTGCAGGGAGCAAACCCACCTCCACCCGACACTCCCTTCAAATTATATATAACAACTCCAAAATTGTACAACAGTGGAGAAAATAGCAAACTACCGTAACCCATTGTGTGAGATCTCACAAAGAACACCCCCACATTTCAGCATACCTGTAGCTGTGTAAGAGAATCTAATGCAACATTCACTTACACTAACACCAGAAAAATAAAAATGTTACTGTACGAAACATGCATCCATGTAATGCTTAAAATCCAAAATTACAGCAACTTTATTTAGACCAATTTTACTTAAACCAAATAAATGAACTTTAAATTTAGATCAATTGAATGGAACCCTCTCTCCCTCGCTCATACATTTGCACTCTCTGCTCTGTGTGTGTGTGTGTGTGTGTGTGTGTGTGTGTGTGTGTGTGTGTGTGTGTGTGTGTGTGTGTGTGACCGGAGACTGTAAAGTCGAAAACCCATAAGCGCAAATCTGCATAAACGCAAATTCAAATATCTTGAATTCGTGCTTATGCATGTCAGCTACAGGACGGGAAGTGTGTGAGTCGGGATGTTTTACGGAAGTGAAGGTAAGTGAGTGTATGTGTGTGTTTTGTAAGTTGTTTGTGTGGGTTAGGGTAGGGAGGTGGGAGTATGAGTGTGAGTGTTGGATGTGTCTGTATTTGTGTGTGTGTACGAGGCAGTTTAAAATGTCTGTGTGGTGTTTTTTATTTTGTGTATTAGTGCGACCTTGGAGTTAGAATATATAAGTAGGGGGGCGTGGGGGGTGCAGGGGGGCTTGCCCCTCTGCCTGCATGCAGTGTAGGGCTTGTAGTTTATGTGATGTGGGTTGTATGGTGTGCGTGTTGTGTGGTGTATGTGTTCTGTATGTTCAGGGTTTTTTGTTTTCATGCTTGTGGGTTTCGGGATTTTTGTTGGTTCGACTTTACAGTTTCAAGTTACTAAATTTTCGAGCATTCAGTAATTTGAGATTGTGAAAGGGAACCAGATATATATATATATATATATATATATATATATATATATATATATATATATATATATAAATTTAAACAAATCCGGTAAATGTGTTGTGTGGTGTATGTGTTCTGTATGTTCAGGGTTTTTTGTTTTCATGCTTGTGGGTTTCGTGATTTTTGTTGGTTCGACTTTACAGTTTCAAGTTACTAAATTTTCGAGCATTCAGTAATTTGAGATTGTGAAAGGGAACCAGATATATATATATATATATATCTATATATATATATATATATATATATATATATAAATTTAAACAAATCCGGTAAATATTTAACTGAAAAATACATGCTAAACTCCTAAACTTTCTTTAAGCAAGCAATGATACCTAACAGGGTGGCTGCTATTGGTAAAATATTCACCACTGAAGGATCTATTATTTCCCCAATAATACCCATCCTGGAGGGGATTATTGTACTTAGAAAATAGGCTATCTGTTAAATTGGTTTGTATTTATTTTACTATTAGCATATTCTTTTATTAGATATATTTTAGCTGTAAAATATTTCCTCCAATTAATCTTTCATAACTGCTATAGTTTATGCAATTTTTCTTGGGAGTATATATTTTGCATCCAACATATATATTTTGTAAGTATTTAATGTCTACACACACACACACACACACACACACACACACACACACACACACACACACACACACACACACACACACATACACACACACACACACACACACACACTTCTAATGCAGATTAACTGCACTAGATTAGTTTTATTTTCCCACACTCTTTATCCGTGGCATTTTAAGTGCTGTGAATGCAAAGGGGAAAAATGTAAGCTCCTTGTAACCTTTTAATACAGTTACATTTATGTTTCTTTTAATTTCATTTATATTGTTTATTGATGGTTGCTAAAAAGGGTCCTCTTAGTTAGCATAAACAACCTGGTACCTGTTTGCCTTCAGTCTATTCTTTATGGTGGATTGATATGATGCCATGATGTTGCATACTTGATATAGATCTCTTCTTGTACATTAATACATTCTTGAAGAATGTCTGTTCTCCAGTAGATATTGCCATTTCAATACGTAGATTTTCTTACAAGGTATAACAGTCACCTACAGGCACTAATAAAACTAGCTAAAATTTACCATACTTTTCATCCACCAAACCAAGACCGAAACAATAAAGGTGAAGGAGTGTCCATATTCACCAGGGAAATTCACACCTCCAGGCTAATTGCCCAAAACAATGCATCTGAAATTATCCAGGTGCAACTAACACTAGATTAGACTGCAATCCAAATTGTAGCTTGCTACAGATCCCCCACCATGCCCCAAGATTCTCACTACACCTTTCTAAACATACTGGAAAAAATTAAGATACAAGCAAACACCCTAATACTGGGTGATTTCAACTGCCCTGCCATTAACTGGGAAAACTACTCAGTACCAACACTTTTTCCCAGTGATTCTTGAAATTCATAAATTCCAATACCCTGGTACAACTAATCCATTGTCCCACCAGGGGCTACAATATCCTAGACCTGGTCATTACCAACATGGGGGATAGATGCTCCACACCAGTGGTCACCCCCTCATTAGTCAGGTCTGACCATAAGCAAATCACCCTTGACATCCACATCCCACCCCCACCCCTCAGTAAGGAAACCTCCATAAAAAACTTCTCCAAGGTGAACTTCATGCTACTCAAGAATGAAGTGACAAACTTCATGACACCCATGCACACGGGAGATGAAAGTTTGACTGCTGAATCCTACACTAAGGAACTGTACAAACACATCCACTCATGCATGAATCATGCCATCCCAAATAGAACCAAGATGCTCTCCTCTAAAAAAAGGAAGCCAATCTGGTGGTTCCCTGCCATAAACAAGTTATACAACAGAAGAAAGAAACTGTTGCAGAAAAGAAGACAATTCCAGGATGCAAAAATCTCCCTTACCAGCCTCAGTAAGAAGCTGAGATCCCTCATAAAATCTTCCAAAGCTAGTTACGAAAATAAAATTTCCAAAGATTCCAAAGACAACCACAATGCATTCTATAGTTATGTCAAGAATCTAAATGGAAATGCTCAGATATGCTCTGAGCTACAACAGAATGGCATTAAATATACTGATCCCAAGGATATTGCCAATATCCTGGCAGATCGATTTAGTGCCAACTTCACCCCCCTAAAGGGCCAATCTCTATACCAAAAAATTGCCAAATTCCGGTAATCATGGCAACACAGGTAGAAACCACACTCTCCAAAGCTAAGAACACAGCATCCATGGGACAAGATGACATCCCGGGCTGTGTACTACATGAACTACAAAATGAACTGACACCTCACCTAAGTGTCATATTTAATCATAGCCTCACCTCAGGCTTTGTGCCCACTGAGTGATGCACAGCTACAGTTATCCCACTCCACAAGGAGGGATCCACCTTGGATCCTGGGAACTACCATCCCATCAGTCTGATGAGCCTGATCTGCAAGGACATGGAATGCATTATCATGGAACTTATAAACAAAGAAATTGGCAACCTTCAAACACTGGACCCCACCCAGTTTAGGTTCATGAAGGACCGATCTTGTCTCCTGAACCTGAGTGACTTCTTTGAATCAGTCTCCAGAGTTATGGACAAGGGTAAGGCAGTCCTCACAGCCTATTTGGACCTCACCAAGGCCTTTGAAACCATCCCCCACTCTGGAATCATAGATAAACTTACTAAGCTGGGCATAAATCTCTACGTCACTTGATGGGTTGCCAACTGGCTTTCTGACAGAACCCAGACTGTAAAAGTAGCTGACTCCAAATCCAGCTCCAGAAAAGTGACAAGTGGAGTACCTCAGGGTTCAGTCCTGGGACCTCTCTTGTTTGGCATCTACTTCGCTGAAGTACAGGCCAACACTAAGGGACTCTGGCTAACAAAGTTCGCAGATGACAGCAAACTGGGAGCCATTATTGAATCCCCAAATTATGTGGATATTCTACAAAAGGGCCTTACAGAACAGATGCTTGGTGCCAGAGCCATGGGCTCAAGCTTAATGCCAAGAAATGTATAGTTATCCCCTTTGGGAAAAGCCATGTACCCATGAATTACCACATACATAGCAGTACACTAAACACCGAAAGTTTGATTTGAGACTTAGGGACACAGGTGGACAGTGGTCTCACCTTCCATAACCACATTGCCACAACAGTCAGGAAATCCTTCTATGTGGCACACCTCATCACTAAGGGCTTCTCATCCAGAAAAAAGGAGGTCATTGTCCCACTGTACTTATCCCTCATTAGACCCATTATAGAGTACAACGTCCTGTTTGGTATGTACCTAACAAGACATCTGCATCGGCTTGAAATGACGCAGAAATATCTCACTAAAAGAATCACAGGCCTAAAGCAAATGCCCTATGCTGACCGTCTAAAAAAACTCTAGCTATACTATGTGGCATATCGTATACTCAGAGGCGATCTCTGATTAACATACAAGGCCATGTCAAACCCTGACGTGTTGGACATGTTCCATTTAAAGAAATCCCAATCCCTCAGATCCACATGCTCCAGGGACTTCCCATACTCTGGAATTGACTGCCCATACATGTCAAGCAGAGCGCCTCCTTGGCCTTCTTCAAAAGGAACCTTGATGATTGGATGGGAGATAGGAAATTCACCCTGGGATCACGTCAGTCGCCCTGCTAGACAGGTGTCCAGGGAAGTAAATATTGTGGGAAGAAATATTCAGGGAATTGTTATGGCTAGGCTTGTATAGGACCTAGGGCTGATAGTCTAGTACCAACCTATGAACCTATGAACATGGTCCATGCTCCTTACATTTATCCTTTGATACTGTTGGAGGACTTATAGTATAACTGCACACATTTTCAGAATGAACATGTTAATCAATATCTTAGTTCAAGAGAGAATCACCTTTCAGTCTTTTTCCTTGATCTGTGTCCCTACCAGATATTCTCTTCAGCTTCACTATTACATCTCCTTCTCTTCCAGTGACAGTATCCATCTGGTGGTCAGCATCACCATTACACCTCTTCCTCCTCCAATGACTGCCTCCATCTGCTCTTCAGCCTCACCATTATACTTCCTCCTCCTCCTCCTCCAGTGACTGTCTCCATCTGCTCTTCAGCTTCTTCTTCCTTGACTTTTTATCTCACATGGGAGCCACTTAAAAAAACAGAAACACGCATGTAGATCAATGAGTATGTATACCTTTAAGAAGTTTTCTAAGGGCTTGCACAAGTGTATAAACACTGAGCAGGTGCAAGCCTGACTGTCATTTTGTGTTAAGCTGTTGAGATGTAAGCATGCCAGTCTGTGTAGTCTGTCAGTTAATCAGTCAGTTTATATTTTGTACTGCTGCTATCCATACTGATGTGTTTCTGTGTAATAAAAAATGTATACAAACTACTTGAAAGAAACAGGCCCAAGCATATGGCAGCAACTGTAAGCCTTGCAACACTCACTGGGAAACCTTGTAGCTTTTTACCAAATTCTAGAGTATGCACAGTCTCAGTAAAGCACAAAAGTGAGTCAGCAAACTGAAAGAATGTGCCTATACCCAGTTTCATAGTCAACTGTCGGAATTGTGGTGCAAAACATGAGCCAAAAGAGGAAATTGCTTAACTTTTGGTCAACAATGCCACAAATACAATAAATGGAATAATTTCAAAAGGTTTTATAAATCAAATAAGGGGCATTCTTTTATTAAAGGGGAACATTCTGAGATAAGCTGATCGGTTAGAAAGTTGTGACCCTACTTTTTATGTTGATGGCATGTCTGTCCTTAATGAACAGTTAATGCAGTAGATTTATGGCCAAAGAATGAAGTATTTTGTACTGTTCAGATAAATGGAAAACCCATAGAGCTCAAAGTTGACACAGGTTCAAAGTGCAATGTTATGTCAGCAGAAACATTTGCTAGAGTATGTGCAGGTGAGAAGCTTGATTTGGCAAAGCTTGTTGCTTATGGTGGTGAAGAAATTCAAACTGAAGGTTCAGTAGTGCTTTCATGTTACTGTGCTGGGAACAGCTATGACTTGCAATTTTATGTCATCAAAAGGCACATGCAGTCATTATTAAGCCTCAGAGAAAGTTTGAAAATGGGACTTTTTTCATTTAATAGGGAATCCACCATGTTAGCTTAAAAGAAAGTGTATAAATACTGAGCATGGGTGAGCCTGACTGCCATTTAGTAGTAAGCTGTTGAGATGCAAGCATGCCTGACTGTGTAGTCTGTGAGTTAATCAGTTCATTTATATTTTTGTACTGCTGTTATCCATCCTGATGTGTTCTGTGTAATAAAGCATGTAAACAAACTACCCCGCTGTTCGACTTTAATGGGAGACAAGACATGCGACAACACAAATGCAGTGAATTCATTTGAGACCCCTGCAAAGGTCCTATACAGATTTTGCCCCATTTCCATATCTAGCTTGCCTTGTGAGGTATAATACTGGTGTATCTTTGAGCTTGGTGTATCTTCTGCTCTTTCTAGAACTCACTCAACTTCTACTTTTCTCCTCATTTAGGGATACATTTCATTCTCCTTCTTCTTCCCCTCATCTCTATTCCTTCATCAATTCATGCAAGTCCTCCTCCATTAGGTCATCTGATTTATTCCAGGTTAACAGTTCCACTGTTTTGATTGAGGGTCTTTAATGGTGATTTGCCTTTATATTATTCTCACACCCCCATCCCTTTCTCTTCCATAGTTGATATTGTATGCCATCTTAATTACACCTATCAGCGTATTCATGACTCTCCCAATCTACTGCCACCTCTCCCTCCAAGGATCATATTTATTGGCTGATGTCCTTTCCCAAATGAGGATGTCATTGCTAATTCCAGCTGCTTACTATTTCATGCTACACATACCTCCACACAACATCCTATCCCATCTTCTTTGGTGCTTAAATTGTTCCTCTTCCACAGATTGGACAGTCACACCTTTTGCTTGAACTCCCTCATTGTTTCCACATAAAACTTAACACCTTCCTTTATAAAATGTCAATAATGTTCCCACCCATGCCACTTGACTGTATTAATTGCTCGATATGTCAGAGGGAAGACAGTCTCCTCTTGCATTGTTGTAAAGCATTGGACTTTTCTTTACTCTTTGCTGATGTATCATTGCAATAACACACTCCACCACCTTCATTTTTATAAAACCTATTATCAGGACCCTGTTCCAGGCAGACGGTCACAGGTTCCATTCTCTCATTTGAAGGGGAGAGGTGGGTTTGGTTTAATGATTAAGGTCTTTACCACAAAGACACAAACTATGGTATTTGATTCTGACTTCTCATTATTGGCTAGGCTTGAAATGGCCCTTCGGGGTATTCAGCCTGGTACTCACCTATGAACCTACAATTTGATGGTGATGCATCTTAACCATTATGTAGCTATCTCTTGCGTTATTATTATTGTTGATGCTGCTTTCCCACCTTTTATGCCCCGTCAACATATGGATTCAAACTACAGCTTTCTTTTGCCAGAACACTGACCCAGCTCTGCACAAATTTAGTTGTATACCCTCTCCTTACTCATTCTTTCATTTGTAGGTTTAAAAATTATTGCTTTAGGGTCTGTTTTCCCACTTTACTGTTTTAAAACTCAGTTAAACTAACATAGACTTAGTTTACAATGATTCATGCCTCTCTGCTTATTTCTCTTAAAAATGCATTATTTGATTTTACATATTCCAACAATAATTCAACAAGTTGAAACAAAATGAAACAAAACTATATACAAACATTCATAACAAGAATTATATAAACAAAACCATTATTACTTTTCAAATAGATCATTAAATTTCTGCCAGACTATATATTTATGAGTTACATTTCTAGCCTAATTTTCATGGTTGATAATTCATTTTTACAAACAGATTTGGCTAGACAGATACATCAGTAGTAAAAGAGAAAGTAGTTTTGCATTTACAGTTTTTAGTTATAACTTTTCTATCAATAGCTAGGACAGACCAAAGAAGAGGTATTTGGGATACTGTGATAATGTATGGGATTGGGTCATTGAATAAAATCAAGGAATATGTAATAATACAATTATCTGACTACAATGTTTGGTAAAAGCTTTTAAAATCAGTCCAGAAAGATGACACTCTGTTGCATTCTATGATCATATGAAACCAATCTGCATCAAGGGCTTCCTTGTATCTCTAGCATTTTACTTTTTCTGATTTGTATATGACAGCAATTTTGTGGAATGTATGGAAAACTGTGTAAAAATGTCCATGTATAAATCCTCCAGTATAGACAGGAAGTTGATTTTACTGCAGATTTTAAGAAAAGTTTCTTACTTTTCCCAGAAAAAAATCTTCTTTATTTATTTTTGTTGAGTAATTCCAGTATGACAATTCAGGGGGAAACAATTCAATTCTAATAATCTTATATATGATTGACAAGTATGACTTACCTTTAGCTGGATTATTATTTGTATAAAAAAAGAAGTCTAGGATTTTTGAAATAGTTTTAGTTTGTATGTCTAATGATTTTTTAAATTTTGTCTTAAATGTATTTATCACATGTCTGTTTATCTGTTTATCTAACCAACTACTATATGCGGACACCTGTGAATGGTCTCGCTCATTTCTTCCCCTTTTTGCTGTTCTTCATTGCGGGGGCATGTATATTCAGGGAGCTCTGCTCTCAGACATGCCCCCTGCACTCTTACTCGCTCCATGTAAGATTAGGAGCTCAGGCAGTGCGCCTCATTACTATGCATGGCGCGCTGCTGTCCTGCTTCTAAACATCCGTCTCCGTGCAGGGCTATGCTAGTCCTGCATGGAGGAATAGTAAATCTGGGGGAATGTCTTTTTAAGGTACATGTGCCAGTAATTTAACCAGAATAACACTTGTGTCCTATACATACAACATTGTATAACAAACAGATTACCTGTACGTATTACACTTTGTAAAAAGGTTATGAACCAGTACCTATATTAATATTTTGCCTATGTAATTTACTTAGATTTCCACCACATTCACTACAAAAACCTCATAAATGGTTACAAATTCTCATCTAATCTCTCACACAGACAAGAAGCTTGTGAAAACAGCTTGTGTAGATTTTGGCTATTAACTTTTATATTCATTATCTCTCAAGGCTGAATTATAAAGCAGACTGCTAATGCCTGTATTTTATGCATAAATAAAAGTTATCTTAATGAAACTGTATATGTTTTACAGCATTATCTAGTATGAACAAATACTTCAACTAGGAATAATACTCATTAAGAACTTTAGAATTTAATAAAAAAGAAGTGTGCCAGCTACAGAGGGAATTGGACACTCAGTAGTAATGTTGAAAACATTTAACATAAATTTCCACTCAACTATTGTGTACATTTGTACATTGTTTGAGGTTTAATGAGAATATCTCTATGTGTCCCGCATCAAATATATACCCTTTGCACATCATTTCACTTGCCCCCCCCCGAATAATTAAACAGATGTTCCAGGTGTATATAGCTAAAATAAGCCATTCAGAAGTCTAATGAATTACTATTGTATTAAATTGCACTGCATACAGTTTGTCTTTAATACTGGGAAATATCATTTTAAAAGCTAGAACATTTAAAAGTCCATTTTATCAGCCCTTTTCTGTGGTCTGTAAGCTTCCTGCTTTTGAGGGGTCACATGTCACATTGTACTTGCTCTCTGACCAAGGAACTGTTCAGAAAGGACTCCAAATGAAGCAGATACACACATAAGCTTGAAACATGCTGAAAGCATTTTCTAAACTCTTCTGAAGTAATTTGGTGGGAAAATAGACTGAAAAGAAAGCCTTTAAACATAGAGGTTTGTAGACACATTCTGCACACCCCATTTTATCTGAAAGACTTTTCTTTTAACATCAGATAAGCAGAAGAAAGTTATATAAACTTAATAACATGACTACAAAAAATGAGATTAAAAATACATCAGTGCACAGATTTTAACTATGCCCACCACTCAGTAACACCATATGTAAATACTGTGTTAAATATTAAAAATTAAAAAAGTAAATAGTTTTAACATTCTCTTCTACACACATGCATTTCCCAACAGTCAAACCACCCCCCAACCCAGACTCATTCTATTAAAGCTACTCAGTTATTAAATTATTGTTGAAGAGGAAAGAGTGAGAGGACATAAAAGAAAGTAAAGGAATAAAAATAAAAAAAAATAAAAAAACTGTCTGAACGTGTTTCCCTTTAGATGCATAATAGTTTAGTTAAAATAAGCTTATTACTATATACTTTTTACTCCCTCTAGTGGAGAAACTGCATTATTACAGAAACAGAGAGACAATACTTGTAAACTGAAATTAATGTAAGGAAAATAAACAAGTATTACCTTTAGGTGATTTCATTAAAAAGATGTTTCAGAAATAGCCAATTTTAAGACAAATAAAATATAAATAACTATCAGGTAGTTTTATTTGTCCCTGAGCTTTTTTTTGTTTTCTTTAACTTCCCAATCATTCCTTGTAGCCTGTCTTTTTAAAAATACACTCAGGTCCATATCATCAGTGGAATTAAGTAAATTATTTTTCTGGACAAAGGAAACTGCATCTTCTAAAGAATCAAACATTTTTCCCCTCTGGCAAGCATAATCTTAGTTTTGCAGGGTAGATTAGGTGAGTTTTTATTCCATCTTCCTTTGGCGATTTTAACAGGGGAATGCCATGTTTTCTTTTTGAAACCACCAGAAAGGAATAGGCATTGACAAATCTAATGAAAAATCACCAAGTTTTATATGTGAAGCAGATCAGGCTGTTTTCAAAACTAGATCCTTGTCTTGACTAGAAATAAATTTGACTATTATAGATCTTGGATTTGAAACTTTTTTTGCCCGGTGTCACTACAGTCAGACATCTATGAACCCTCTCTATGCCAACTAACAGGGCTTCAGGAATGTATAATGTTTTAGGGATCCAAGTGGATAAGAAGTTTACCATGTTATCTCCTTCTAGTTTATCAGGGACTCTATAAATCTGAAAGTTGTTCTCCTTGCCCTATTCTCCAGGTCATCATTTTTTTTTCAAGAACTTGTTTTGTTGAAGAATAAAATCAATGTTATGCTCTCCTTCAGTAACTCTGCTGTCTATATCAGTGATAAATTCCACCATAGCAGATATTTGGAATTTCTGTTGTTTCACTACTTCCCTGATTAATTCAGTCTGCTTTGTACAATCATCTTTTATTTTGTCGACTTTGGAATCCGGTTTAGCTAGTTTTAAGGATGGGTCTTTTACACTAAAAATTATAGACTGTAACTCTTTTTCACTGAATTTTCTTGTGAAACTATTTTAGAGTGGTTCATCTTCCTTTAGTAAATCTTTATCTTAACGTTTTTACAAAAAAATATTTGAAATGCAAATTATTTTTCCACCAGAATGTCCCAAGAAGTTTTTAGCATGATATTCCAGCTTATTTGAATGAATTTTGATGAAAATGACAATGTAATCATGTCAAAAATGTACAGGAGAAGCAGATCAAAATTCCTGTGCTGCTAGCTGCTGGTCATCCTGGCCATGCCTCACCCTCTACTTATTTCTTAAGCACACCAAGTTGTAGTTCTTGAACCAATATTTTTAGTTTCAGGTTTACTCTCCAGTCCATCTGGTGAATATGGGAATCTTGAGGCAATGTTACAACTGCCTTATGTACACAGACCACCCTCTCCTCTTCCCAACAAGCTCAAATATATTTGAGAGATGCAACTATATAGCCAAACTGGAGGCTGAGCTCTCTCAACATAGTACTGGCATGGTCAGTCTGGAGGAGAAGGTAATCACACACACCACAAATCCAGTCTCACATAGACCTATCGCAACAGCAAACCAAACACATAAACACACAAAAACATACTCAGAGGCTCTAAATAAAAATCTGCCCAAGCAACAGAGACCTCCAAAGCAGACATCCAAGCAACTGCTACCCCACAACAATATCCATTTATCACATAGTTCACAAAGTCAGTGTGCCACACAGTCACAGCCCTTAAGGCTAAACAACACACCTAATACACTTGTAATAGGTGACTCTATTGTCAGACACATTGACGTCCCTCTCATCAGGCTGAACAAGGAGAAGGTCACTGTAAGCTGCCTGTTGGGTGCCAGGATCCGCCAAATAACACAATCACTCAGGTCACTCCAAAGCAAGTAGAAATATGACTCTGTCATTGTCCATGCTGGTGTGAATGACCTGAGATGTACCTCCCTGGATTACATGAAAAGAGACATAGAGGAGCTCTCTGATCATGTGGCCCAGGCCGGTATGACCCTGACATTGAGTAGCATCTGACCCTCACCAAGACTGATACCACAGTATAAAGACAAAATTATCAATTTCAACAATTGGCTAAAGTATTGGTGTCACTCAAAGCGGATCCAGTGTCTGTCAGTCTGGGATGACATGCTTGACAACCCACGTTGCTTCGCTAGGAATGGCTTGCACCTGTCACCCCTGGATTTTCGAATACTGGCCAAGGCTCTTGTCACCCCCATAGTGCCTTTTTTAGGCAAGGCTCAAAAGACAAACCCACCTCCTTAGACAACACAAGGAAAAAGAAACTAAAGGTAATGCTGCTCAACTCCAGAAGTCTAAACCTCAAGATGCACGCACTCAAGGCTCTCCTCAGTATGGAGAATATCGATATCTGTGCAGTAACAGAAACCTGGTTCAAGGGTCCCGAGAGCACCCCAGCACTACCAGGCTATACCACATACCATGCTTTTCGGCCCCAAAACTCGAACCGAATCACAAGAGGAGGGGGAGTATCCATATTCATCAAAGATACCCATACCTCCAGGCTAGTGGCACTGCACGAAGCATCTGAGACCATCCATGTGCAACTAACAGTGGGCAAAACTGCCTTCCAGTTTGTAGCCTGCTACAGACCACCCTCCCAAACTCAGGAACCCCACTCGGCTTTCCTGAAGACACTGGAGAATATGAAGGTCTCTCCAAACACCATTATATTGGGTGACTTTAACTACCCAAACATAGACTGGGAGCACTACTCAAGCCCCAACACCCTAGCCCAACAGTTCCTAGAATTTATAAACTCACATGCTATGGAACAACTGGTCACCACTCCCACAAGAGGAGAAAACATATTGGACCTGATCATCACCAACATGGGGACTCTGTGTTCCATACCAGAGGTATACCCCTCATTGGTAAGATCTGACCATAATTAATCACTATGGACATCCATATCCTATCCCCATGCCCAGCAAAGGAAACCACTGTCAAAAACTTCTCAAAGCAAACCTCCCTCTTCTCAAAACCGAGGTGGAATCCTTCAAAGCCCCAGGGCCAGTGGAAAATATGGCCCAAACTGCAGAATCCTTTACAAACACATTCTATGGATACCTACAGGAATTCATGGATCATGCTATCCGAAATAAAACCAAGACACACTCCTCCAAAGGCAGGAGACCTGTCTGGTGGACCTCAGCCATAAATAAGCTGTACAACAGAATGAGGAAGCTACTATATGATAGAGCAAAATCCCTGAAAGGGAAGGCAACTCTGATCAGTACTAGCAAGAAACTACGATCCCTCATAAAATCATCTAAGGCTAGCTTCGAAAGAAAAATTGCACAAGACGCTAAAGGTAATCACAAGGCTTTCTTTAGTTATTTCAGAAACCTGGGGGGAAACTCCCAGATATGCTCTGAGTTATGTGCAAAATGACAAAAAATACACTAAACCCACAGACATTGCCAACATCCTGGCAGACAGGTTCAGTGCAAACTCCCCCCTCCCCCCAAATGAGCAAATGACTATTCCAACAGAGTGTAGCCTCCCTGACATCACAGATGCACAGGTGAGAGCTGCCCTCTCCAAAGCAAAAAACACAGCATCAATGGGACCAGACGGTGTCCCAGGTTGCATTTTACATGAGCTCCAAGAAGAACTGAACCCTTACTTAAAATCACTGTTCAGTCTCAGCCTTACAACAGGATATGTAGCCAAAGAATGACCTACAGCAACAGTGGCCCCACTCCATAAAGGTGGTGCCACAACAGACCCGGAAACTATTGCCCTATAAGCCTAACTAGCCTGGTCTGCAAAGCTATGGAGAGTATCATCATGGAACTCATAAACAAAGACATTGGGAACCTCCAAACACTGGATCCTACCCAATTCAGCTTTGTTAAGGGAAGATCTTGCCTCTTGAACCTGGTCAATTTCTTTGAAACAGTCACCAAGGCCATAGACGAAGGGAAGGTAGTCCACACAGCCTACCTTGACCTTGCAAAAGCCTTCAACACAATACCCCACTCGGGCATCATAAATAAGCTCACCAGCTTAAATATCAACCCCTATGTAACAAGATGGGTTGCAAACTGGCTTAGGGATAGAACCCACATGGTCAGAATTGCAGGTGCCATGTCAGACTCTAAACCAGTTACAAGTGGCGTCCCACAAGGCTCAGTCCTGGGACCTCTCTTGTTTGGTATATATTTCTCTGAGGTACAGGCTAACACAGGAGGACTATGGCTGACAAAGTTTGCAGATGACTGTAAACTGGGGGCCATAATCGACTCACCGGCTGACACAAGCATCCTCCAAAAAGGTCTCACAGAGATGGATAACTGGTGCCAGAGCCATGGCCTAAAGCTAAATGCCATGCCAGGTGGTAATCCATTAAGTATGGAAGAAGTAATTAGGGATTTGGGGACCCAAGTAGACTGCAATCTCTCCTTTGACAATCACATTGCCAAAGTGATTAGAAAGACATTCTATATAGCCCACCTTATCATGAAAGGGTTCACATCTAGATCAAGAGAGGTCATTGTGCCCCACTACTCATCACCCATCAGGCCCATAATTGAATACAGTGCCCCATTTGGGATGTACCTTACCCGACACCTGCTACAGCTAGAAAGACCCCAAAAGTACCTCACCAAGAGGATCCAGGGACTCAAACAGATGCCCTACGCAGTAAAGAAACTCCAGCTCTACTCAGTTGCTTACCGCCTACTCAGAGGCGATCTGTGCCTGACATATAAAGCCATGTCCAACCCAGAATTAATGGACATGCTCCACCTCAAGAAATCCAAATCCATCAGAACTACACACTCCAGTGACTTAAACCTCAGCACAGAATTAAATAGAACATGCTGGAGGGACAGATTCATATCCCAGAGGCTCCCCTCACTCTGGAACAAAATCCCAATCCATGTCAGACAGAGCCCCTCAATGACCCTCTTCAAGAAGAATCTTGACGTTTGGATGGGAGATCGTAAATTTACCCCTGGGATCTCTTCTGTGTGACTGCTAGACAGAGGCATGGTAAACTAACCTTAAATGGGCTATCTTCTGTGACCTACTTTACAGAGGCACAGTCAACTAATCTAAGAAGAGTGGCGAAAGCCAAACACACTCTGGCTAGGCTTGTAAATGCCCTAGGGCAGATAGCCTAGTATCAACCTATTAACCTATGAACCTATAAGTCATAGACAGTCTATTTTAATATAGCCTGCTACGGCCTTCACTTTCCCACAGCATCTACAATGGTATCCATTTTCTTTAATATTATATTATATATGTCCTCTTGGTTTTCCATTTCACCTTCCTTTCTTCCTTCTCATTCCTTCCATCATATGATATACACAGACCGTAACATTTGTTATTTTTTATTTTCCTCTTGCAGTTTGATCCCTATAAATATTTACAGTCCAGCATCATGTGACCTATATATATTACGTTTCTTCATTAATCTTCTCATGTTTTCATGGGCCTTTAAACATATTGCTCTTCCTGTTACTTATTCATTTTACTTATATTAACTAAAGTTTAATCTTGCAGTTTATTACTGGGCTGTCATCTCTCTTCACGTCCATGCTTCTTTCTTCCTACTGTCACATGCCATTCAGAAGTGATTTGTTTCCCTCTTTGCTTTGGTTGTAGAAATCAACACTTTTTATTCTGCAATTAAACTCCTTCCCTTTACTCAGCATCTTACCCAATTATACTAACAGTGCTGTTATACACAATGCTCACACTTAGAAATACTATTGCTTGATCCTGCTGCCACCATCTTCCTCAGCATCTCCATAGCACCCCACAACTATTTATTTCTCCCACTCAGTGTAGTCACTTCACAATTTTGTCCAATGACTTCCAAATTGCCCAACATAAAAATTAACTACCAATCCTACTCTAACATTTCCCCAGCCCTTTCCAGGGTACCTTTAGCACTGAAAAGTAGAATGGTTTTCCTGTCTTATTAACAAAATAATCACCTAGAATGACTGAGTATGTAAGTCCAGCAATGCTGAAAGTTATTCTGTTGATGTTTCCTAAAATCGTTTATAACCTTTCTACAATACAGACCTCCACCATGACGAATAGCAGATTATCATTTTCTTGTACTTAACTACGAAATGCCCTTCTTGGTTGTCTTTAATTCCAAGAATTTCTAATATTCTCATGAACTGTGGCCAACTATAAGCTAGCAAGCTTTCTTAATTCATTAACAGATGAGAAGCTTGGGGCAGGATCTCAATTTTCAATACACGATTTGCTAAAGTTGAAGATTTCTACCTTCTGATTTTCCCATCTCTTAACCTTACTATTGCATATCTTCCATTTTTGTAATTTTGTTAGGTTTCGAGTCCTATGTTCTGTTTTAGATACAACTTATTTAAGATATCTCTTTAATTGATTGTCATTGTGCAGGGAAAATATTTCAGCTGCATCCTCTTCTGTAGCTTTCTTCTAACTTGCTTGGGATATACATCACTGTTTGCTCTGCCTCCTCTGAACAATTTCATAAAATGTTATTTTTACTTTTATTCAGCTTTGTCTACTCCCATCCCTATGAATCTTTACTCTATAATATAGTTGACTGCTCGTTTAAAGTACAAAAAATATGTATACTCAGTAAACAGTCTAGATGTATAACTAAAAAAACTTCTAAAAAGAACCAAGGCAATGTTGTAATCTAAGACAAAACAATTTATTTTATATTCATCTGTGTTAGATAACATATTTTTAACAATTTCATTAGATAACATATTTTCATTAATAATAATAATATGGACCAGAAGCAGCCTGGTAATTATGTACCAGAAAGATTATGTTGAAATTATTGAAAATATGTTATCTGACACAGAGAAATATAAAGTAAATTGTTTTGTCTTGAATTACAGTGCTGCTTTTGTTCCTATAAATTATCATCATTTTTTTATTAAGAGATAAATGAGAAAAGCTATGCATATGCTCTGTGATCTTTAATTTACTGTCTGTTTAAATTATCATCACTTTTTTCTTAGTAAGTAATACAAATAAAGCTAATCATATGGCCTATAAATTAAATACCAAAATCTAAGAACAAATGTTATGCCTCCTCATGTATGATGTTCTATTACTTCTCTTTATTACCGGTACAGGTTACTGACATACATCCTATACCTGACATACAAGATATCCATGGATCCAGCTCTGATGGACCTTTTGCACATCTGGAAAATAAACAGCATCAGAATCACTAGATCCATGGATTTACATTTTGCTTGTAACATAAATAAGACATGCTGGTCAGACAGTTATGTGTCTCAGAGGATATCCATGCTGTGGAGCAGGTTTCTCATCCATGTAAAGCAGAGTCTATCCTAACCCTATATAAGCATAGCCTTGACCAACAGATAGGAAGAAGGAAATTCACCCTGTGTCGGCCTCCCCATATCTTTGATAGATAGAGGCATACAGTAATGCCCAAGTTAAAATACCCCACACACACGCACAAATACACATAACCTCTAGAAACATCCTAACATCCTCCCTCCTAATAAATGCTCATGATACATAATTGTACAATTGGGTTAGATTGCATGGCTAGGCTTATAAAGGCCCTGCTGGACATTAGCCTAGTATATAACTATGAACCTATGTAACACAGTATCAGAAGTTGTTGGCTTTGAGACATGTCACAGATACAGCTACCTTGAAATCTCTCACTATTAGGCCATTGGCCTAAAAACTGAAAACTGTAAATTCAGTGAGTTTAATAACTGCGATTATATAGTTAGCCACAACTGTGCATGTTATAAGGTGATATTTGATTACAATATATATTAAATTAGAGTTGTGAGAGAGATAAATATGGTATAACTGTTATAAAAAAAGTTTCACAATAATTATGAAGTAAGAAAATATGTCTGTCAGTTATTCTTTATGGACCAAGTGGTTCCATGAAAAGAACTCATGTTTCTATTTTGAAACTATAGAAGAAAAAAAAAACAAGCACTGTGTGCTTACTAAGTTAAATGATTTGTTTATATGAAATACACCTGTATGGACTACGGAGTGCTCAAACAAAGAGATCATTATGTGAGGTAGACTGAATGTTAAATTCACAGTTGTGTGACATACCATTGAGATTGCTTCAAACAGAAGAATAAGAAGTGAGACAAACTACTTGTATAAAGAAAGAAAATACATTTGGTAAAGGCCATCTTGAAATAAACAAAACAAAAACTTGTCCCTGTTATGTTTTTAATGAACTGTGGCAATGAATATGAGAAATCAAAATGTCATGTAATGCATTGCAATAGGACTAGCAATCTTCTAAAGAGTATACAATTTAGGAAATGAAATTAAACTGAAGTAAATGCATGTGGTAAAAAAGAATCTGGAGAATTATATGTGGACACAATAAGTGCTGAAATGTATAATGTTTAACAGTATATCACTAACAAAATAGTGAAGTAAGAAAATTAACCAGGGATCTGGACGGAACATATCAAGATGTTGTTTCAAGCACAACACTGTGCACAGTGTAGTGTTATGCTTTGTAAAAATACTGAATTGTTGATGTTAAGACAAATTATATTGCAAAGGCAAGCACACAAACTATCTGGCTATACAAATGTAATATTTTTTCTAAATCACAACTCATGAGGGGATCAACAGTTTTTACCATAATCCCAAAGGAGTAAAACAAAGACAATCCTTTCACACCTTAAAATATATTAGGTAAAAAATGAGGCACATATGGTTTGACAAAATTTTAACAAATCAGGATTTTATAGCTACTCATGCTTTTTATGTGAAAAGTGCATGTATGTGAGCATCTCAATGTTCTGTTACTAAACAAAAACCAATAAAGAGTGTTTAGGCACCAAAAAAGACTCAGAATCCAAAAAACAATGCCTTCGACCAAGAAATACTCCTCCGAACTAAGTATTCCATAAATTTTATTAACAGAAAAAACGACATTAACGCTATTTCCACTCAGTTGCGTTTTCGTCCAAACAGGACTTCATCAGATAAAATCAGATATCACAATAAATCAGTTATATACTTTTACCTAAATTAATTAGTTCAAATCAGTCCAATACTTTATTAGGATAAGTTATGACAGATGCCCTTACGTTTTTGTGATACTTTACAAAGGTATTTACTCTCTTAGCTTGATTTAGTAATATAGTTATCAAATTTGCCCTTCATAACAGGAAACATATGCCAATTACTTTGCTATCTGTTACAATAATAGGAAAAAAATGTAGAATTCCATATCTAAACAATCAGAATTACAGAGTAAAGAACAACCAGAGGTCTCAGCAGTGGGTGGTTGTACTAATTGCAAAAAAGTTTCCTGACAAAATTGGTACCCAAACATGTAAGCGTTTTAACTTAGGTTTCTTTTGTACTTTGACGGTCAGGCTGCTGATCTTAACTAGAAATGCATTAGGTAATTAATTTTTAAGGTTTAAGGATTTTGTCATACCTTACCGGCAATAAAAATAAAAAAGTAGCAAAAAAAAATTAAATCTGCATGCAGTCAAAACTTTAAGCATGCGAGTACAGCACTAATTTTGTGTATATTAAAGCAAATGCATAACAGAGTGGTCCTAGCTATAAGCAGAAAAGACTCTGCTTTACTTGTATTTTATTAAACGTGAGAGTGGAAAATAATGGGAGGCAAGAAAAGTAAAACTTCTACCCCTCATAAGGGTACTCCAATATGCTGTATGTATAATCATTATGGGGCATTAAGTTACAAGAATTTACATAAGTGGTGTACTTACAAAACAGAAAAGACTGCTTTACAACTTCCATAAACTTGGACTATTAATCACACTAAAATAATTAATTTAAAAAATAAAAATAAAAAAAATACATAAAGACAGATCAGTAAAATGTTTTTAATTATTAGTATAGTAAAGCTTAAAACATCTGCAGTAAGTAGGTTAAAAAATACAAATCAAAACTGTTGTAACAAGTGAAAGATTTAAGGACCATGGCAAAAAAATGTGTGTGTGTGTGTGTGTGTGTGTGTGTGTGTGTGTGTGTGTGTGTGTGTGTGTGTGTGTGTGTGTGTGTGTGTGTGTGTGTGTGTGTGTGTGTGTGTGTGTGTGTGTGTGTGTGTGTGTGCATACATATATATATATATATATATATATATATATATATATATATATATATATATATATATATATATATATGAGATCCCTTTACATAGTAATAGCTAAAAGTAATAAAGTGGCTAATTTAACCCCGTATCCACTTTCTTAAAAGATGACAATCATCTACTTACTACTTCCCCTTCTGCAAATAAAAGCAGTCCCAAGAAAGAGACAATAAAAGAAAAGGGACAGAAAAATAAAATAGAAAAGAGACAAATAAATGTAGCACAGAAACACTGATAATATTTTTTTACTCTGTAAAGGCTTGCAGCCGAGGTGCTAGGAGAGGAGAGACAACTAAAAGGTTTTTATTAAATTCTTATTTTGGAAAGTAGAGCTGTTTTCACTGGTCTTTTGTGTGGTTTCAGAACTGATAATATTCACTCCACATGCTATAAAGCAAAACACAAACAAAAGGACATAAAACTGATAAAAATTAGCACTAAAACTAGTAATACATAATAATAACACAGCCATCCTTTAAACAAATTTGAACATGTAGGGGAATAAAAACTGCTTGTGTATATTGTCCTTGGATACTAACAGACTTATACCACATAGTTAAAGAATTCCTGAAAAAGAACTGTAAAAATTAAAAAAAAAACACAAAAAACATGCATAATATTATAAAATGTTATGACCCAAGTCTGACAGACCCGTGTCGGTTATTAAAAGTTGTAGTTACTCCTAAAATTTATTTAAAAAAAAAAACAGCAGAAATATTGCCAAATGTAAGAATACAAGGAAATGAGTATAAAGGGTTACGAAAGACAGCACTGTTAAAAGCATCAGTTATGTGTGCCCTAAAATACAAAAATAACTGGTTGTAAGAATAATAAAGGAAATCACTGGGTGATTACTTAGAAAGGCTCAAGTTAGTTTTTAAAGTTATTCTGGTCTTCAGATCCCGTAAAACAAACAGCAGCAGTAGGGTCTGCTTTTTCAAAGAATTTGCAACTATAGATTTAGACTGCCCTAAAACAAATACTTCTTAATTAACAAAAAAAATAATAATAATAATAATAAATTAAACTTATAAATTTGCAATTTAAAAGTTACAAAAAAAAAAAATAAAAAAGTTTTAAAAAAGGTTAAAAAAACATTTCAAAGTAATGATATACAAACTATACAGCAAAATGGTAAAAAAAGGCAGTCTCAAACAATGGCTCTCCTTCATTTCCTGCCAATAAAGCCAGTTTCAACTGTGGTAAGACCAAGCATTAAAAATGCCCTTTGACACAGAGGCAAAAATAAATAAATAAATAAATAAACAAATCACCAGACAATTAAACTACAGTAATACTCCCCTCCTACCCCAACCAATACACACTCAAAAAAGTAAAAAAGCTCCATATTGACAAAATTCGGGGAAAAATGTATGCCTAAATACTTTAGTACAAAAAACTTATGCTGAACTAAATATAAAAAAGTCCAATTTTTAATTAATATTGTTGCCATTATGTCTGTAGGTAAGGTAAGTTCATCCAAAAAATAAAAATATTTGTCTAAAATAAAGAAAATCATTTGATGACTAATGTTTTTGTTGTTTATCCTGTGTCACAGTCTATGGCTGTGTCCTTAGACCTAATTAAAATGCATTCTTGTTCAGTACCACAGCTCCAGCACATTTAATAAAAGGATATTTGTTATGTAAACTAAGATGCACTATACATTGTACCCCCGAGAGAGTGTATTTAAATGTCCCTGGTAATGGAAAAAAAAATGTTTACCAGTATTAAACACTAACAAAAAAAAAAAAAAAAAACAAATATCATAGCTTCAGACAAATAAAAAAATACTACAAGTACCAAACATATACTGTATGGGCACAATAGTCTTATTTGGTAGGACAGTTAAAATCTGCAAAATCAATTAAAAAATAGTAAATTCAAATAGACCATGCCCCAGAGTACCACAATATTTCCTAAAGTCAAAAAACAAATGTGACATTCCCTGCCAATGAACCCTGTTTCAACTGTGGTAGGAATATGCTTTAAAGAAAATGTCCTTGTAAACAGATGCAGCAAATAACTAACTAAATAAATATATAAACAAAAAAATAAAACACCTGAAAACCAAACTACAGTAATATTCCCTTCCCACCCCCATCAATATAGACACAAAAAATCGAAAATGTCCATGCTGACAACACTTAGGCAAAAAAGTAAGTCTAAACACTTTAGTACAAAAAAAACATGTTAAGAAAAGTAAATAAATGTCCAACTTTTATTGATACAAGTATCACTAGGTCTGAACTTAAAGTAAATTGGGCGACAGGGACATTTAAATACACTCACTCATGGGTGGGTGGTGCAGCAGTTAATGTTATCGCCTCACAGCAAGAGGTTCTCCAGTTCAATTTCTGGCCGGGGTGCTGTTAAAAAAATGTGTACTTAAACATATATGAAGTGCTAGTTTAAAAGCAAATAGTATGTAATGCATTTTATTCTATTTTACAATATGGCAGTAAAAATGATTTTACATGTAATTGCTTAAAGCTTTGGAGCTGCAGTGTGATTGAACTCTGACCCTGGCAGTAGCCAGCTCAGCAAGCTTATGTTTTTCACTAATAATTATCTGCTGGGTCAGAAAAATAAATGTATAAAGCATTGAATCTTTCTTCCTTCCTCTGAAATGGTCGGCCTTGCGAATATTATCAGGAGATAAAGCACAGCTGCTAAAAGTAATGTTGCGAGAAGAACAAAGAAGTGTATTACAAGACTGAACTGACTATTGTATTCGAGCAGGACTGAAACCTTAAAAGAATAACATTTACAAAAAGACATTATAACTGACCAGGTGCTTTGCAAGGCTGTATTATTCTCATGAAAAAAACTTTTAAAAAGTATAACATCAGCTTTTTCTTATAAATAAAATATTTTAGACCATAGTGATGTAGGTGCCCTGTGACTGACCACGTCAGTAAGGTGGGCACAGCTTAAATGTATGGTGTATAAAATGTAGAGCATTTCCTGTATCATGCCAAACAAAATTCTATACTTGTATTGTATGGTCTTTTGCCTCCTGGTGTACACTAGTAAACTTTTGCATCTGAACCTCCTGTGTTGGTGACTGTCATTTTAAAAAGCCTAATGATTTTACAGTCTGATTTTTAATAATTTATTTAACAGGTGCCTTCTGTGTGGAGTCTGCATATTGTTCTTGTGTTCACATAGGTTTCTTCCAGGTACTTTGGTGTCATCCCACATTCTAAAGTCTTGCATCTGGAGCATTTCTCCCCCAGCCTCTGCTGAAAATAGGCTCTGTCCTAGTTGGACTTTACCAATCAACAAATGTTAAATAAATAAATTTCAATTAAAAAATGCTTTCATCCCCTCTCCAAAAAAAATAGTAAAAGCAGTCAGTGTGAATGGTGTTCCTACTGCTTGTCCTGTCTCACAGCCTATACCTTAGGCCTGATAAAAAAGGCATTTTTTTGTACCACAGCTCCAGTATATTTAATAAGAGATTTGTTATGTAAACTAAGATGTAGAATCTGTTATACCACTGAGACCATATATATAAATGTCCCAGTAAAGCAAAAAAAAAAGTTTTAGCAGTATTAAACATACAAAAAATTATCATGACTTCAGACAAATAAAAAATTCCTGTAACAGGTTCCTAAAAGTATACCGGCACAGCATTCCAATTAGGTTGGAGAGTTAAAATCTGCAATATTCTTTTATGCTGAATAATCCCTATGTGAGCACTTGTGGTTTTCCAAATAACTGGTAGAACTGTAAATTACCTGAACTATATGAGAAGAAATATTTCCTAAATTAGCTGCTGCATTTGCAGCCATCTATTACTTGCATATCTTAAACACATTCATGTTATAGAATGGATCCTAATCAATTGACACTGTACAGCATAGAACCTGCTTGTATTGTAATTATTTATCTATGTTCATGACAATGCTGGCAAATCATACATACACACTAATGAAGTAATAAACATTTGATAATGTGGCAAACCAGGTGAAAACCCATACTTTCCCTGACTACTGATATGACAAATGACAGGATTGTTAGCGTGCAAATACAGTACATGTGACATGTATACGTACTTTGGCACTCCCTGAGTTGCTCAAGTCACTTCCTGCGCAGCTGTGCATTGTCTGAAATTTGTTCAGTAAGTGTGGAGAAAGAAAGAAATGGTTAGACATTTTCATAGTAAACAATGGCAGTTTGCATGTAGAGGTACACCATGGATTACCTACAGTCCATAGGTGGTGCATGCTCCATCACCTCAGCCTCCTATTGACCTAACAACACAGCATGCCTCCTCTCAGATCGTTGTAATGGTGTCAGTATTGCACTTTATTTCATGGTTTGCCAGTGGTACTTGTGACCTCTCGAGTCAGTCTGCTCCAGGCCTCTGCCTTATATTGAGGCCCTTGGTATTCTTCCTCAAAGAGCTTTGGCCTGTATTGCTGGTGGAAGAGGTAGACAGAGAACTTTTGTTTCCTTGGATCACCAACTTTGAGTCTGAACTTTCAGTCAGAAGCCATAATTTTCACTACAATACTTTCTGGATATAAATAGACTAAAATTGGTGGACACACTCATTTTCATATGTGCAAATGTCGTGCAATTTGAGCCAGCTCATTTATGATACTGGTGGTAGAAAATTCTAAAATCAGTAGTGTATGATAATAGTAGGACATACCAGTCTGAGGTGTGAAATATGGCAGCCCAACTTCTTGCACTGTGGTGCAGCAATCTATGCACTGCAACAACTCTACTGGTTGTATGCCTTAAATGTAAGTGCAGATATTTCATGAGAGCCCACAGGTGCCCAGGAGTGTGCACAATGCTGCAGCTAAGACAAAGAAAAGTTCAGCCAGTGTGGATCATGCAAAAAAAATAAGTGACTCAGAAAATGTTGTGCAATGAGCCCTCATTTGCATAATCATCTCACGCAGACACCCACATTAGTGTGAGGGAAAGCACTGATCTACATTGCTCTATGGAAGAAATTATAGAACAGCATTACATTCACTGAGCTTAAACAATCTTTGATTTACAGCACCTGTTTAACTTACAAGTAGGTACATGCAAAGTTCTACAGCATAACATACCTAACTACTATGCTTTAACACTTACTTTGTTAGCATGCCACATTTGAAGGTGAAACAAAACTGAAATGAGAAAAGAAACAGTATTTTTGCAATTCCAAATGAATAGACTCCAGGAATCTATTGTAGTTTGTTAGCTGGCATGTATAGCTCAACAGCATGCTATTTATAGATTTCTGAATTTTCCACCATCTTAATTAACCTCATTTTCATACATCAGGATGCATATTTTAAGTCCTTACATGAGAGACGCCTCCAGGTGCATCTGCAGATTCCTCCTACTGACACCTCTAGGCGTTAAATATTACTAATTCATATTTTCATGAATAATTCCTAAACCCTGCTATGCAAAGGTTTTAAAAGATTTCATCTTAAAGCTTACACAGTGGCAAACTCAACTGCATTAATATCTGACCTCTGTCTAGTGCAGGTAAAGAGATATTAACTGTTAGTTTCATGATATTAATTTATATAGATATAATTTTCACATTATTCTAAATATCTCGGCAACCAAGTAACACAAACAGAACTCATTATCCTAATATGAAAGCTCTCAGCTAGATGAAACAAATGCTGCTTACACTATGTGTGTATCGAGTGGTTGCTGAGATACTGTAAGTTGTTTACAAAACATTACAAATGTAATAGTTACTGTGCATTATAAAATTCAATTTAAGACCTAGAACCTAAAGAATACTACCACTACAAAAATAGTTTGTGCTGAAGGGTTTACCATTTATACTTCTTTCATAGCCACTATGGTTCCAGAGATATGAACTATAATATCTATTAGTATAATGTCATTTTATGGCCATTAGCATATACTGTAGCCACCTGTCCTTCTTCTCAGTAAACCCTCATAGTATGTGTATTTCTGAATCACACATACTGTGTTTGGCCAATCACTGTGCAGATTAATTTATTACAGTACATTAACAGTTTCTGAACCCCAGCCACCATTTTTGTACTTCACTGTGTCACCAGTACTAATTCTTTGTCAACTCTCCCAATTTTTTTTTTTTTTTATTTTATTTCCTCCTCTCCTTTTGGCTGCTGCCATTAGGGCTCAAAACAACAGATCATTACAACACATAACAGGTAGCCGTGGAGTTTTATGGTGTCAAGTTGCCAGCCCAGCACACAACCTTCCACAGAAGGCACACACACACATGCACACACACACACACACACACACACACACACACACACACACACACACACACACACACACGCACACACACACACACACACACACACACACACACACACACACACACACACACACACACACACACACACACGCACACACGCACACACACACACACACACACACACACACACACACACACACACACACACACACACACACACTTTCTCAACACTTTCTCACACCTAAGGCCAATTTAGAATGTGTAATCCACCTGCGGCATATATTGGGAATGTGGGAGGAAACTGGAGCACCTGGAGGAAACCCACATGAACACAGGGAGGACATGCTAACTCCACACGGAAGGCACCCCAGCCAATAATCGAACTGGAGAGCCGTTGCTGTGAGCCAACAATGCTAACCACTTCACTACTGTGCCACCGTTTTTTAAATTTTATACAGATTTATTTGTTTGTTTGTTTATTTATTTATTTTGCAGTAACTGAATACTTTTATATCTTCTGTCACCTCATGATCACCTTCTCTGTGAACACTATTATTAGACAAATTAAACATGTATTTTAAATTGGCAAGTCTATCATGTCATGCATACCTTAAAAAAGGTTAGGTGAACCTGTGTTCCAGCATCATCTCCTTTTAATTACTGAAGTTCCTGTTTGAAATTCTCCAACTCTGGACATGCCTAGAATATATGATTCCACTCCCATTTCCAGTTCTTGTTGTTCATCTCCTTGTAACATTTTAACTATATTTGTTGGCATATAAAAATAATTATCCTAACATTTCCATGGAAAAAAATGTAAATTTCTTTGATATGATTGCTATCGTTGGTCGTAGTTACAGTTTGAGATGTTTCTCCCATACTACTCTATCTGCTAGGATTATTGATGACTTGATAATATTTAATGTACTGGAGGCCTTAGCTATCAGACTGCACCTTACTGTTGACCTCTCACTGTGATCCACTTAACCAACCTTTGTCAGTCTTTATTAAGTACTGTTACATTTTAGTACCCATCATTAATTATATCAATGCATTATACTACAGCTGTACTCCATTTGCAAGTTGAACCTTCTCCAGTTCCTCCCCACAAGCAATAGTCTTCCACATATGAAGCACCCGCTCTCAATGTAATGTAGTGCTTCTTTTTTTTTCGCTCCAGATCTACTAGATATTTTTCAGCAGGATTTCTTTCACATGATACTTTAACTTTTTATGTAGAAAATGTTTTGCATTTCCTCATGCACACTCCTATAACTTTTATTTATTTATTTATCCTTTGTTGACCAGGTTAGCTTTATTAGGCTATTGGTATTTCTATTACTATGGGAAATTTGGTCAGGGCATCAGTGAACATCCCCACTCTTTTCAAATGAGTGCAGTGAGATCTTTTACACCTAACTAACACCAACTCAAGCAGATACAACCTCAGTTTATATCTCATCTGAAAGTTGACAGAGTCAGGAGTGTAAATCCCTTCTAATGCTGCACTGCAGTATAAACAATCCAATCACCTGATACTATCTAATTCACCACTGCCACTGCACATGATGGCTACAGCATCCTCTTTTGTAGTGTTCTCTCTCCATAAAAAGACATTTTTTTTCACAGACTATAGTCTTCCAGAATGCAGCTTATACACATTGTAACACCCTACATAAAGACTAATCTATACTTCTCTTAAATATTGATCCAGATCCAGAACTGGCCATCTACCCTTCCTGTGAGCTAATAGCACTATGCCATGCCATGTTAGGTCTCTTCCCAACAGCAATAAAAATAAAATCTATCAATGTTAAGGAGATCCATATGTGGGACTCTGACAGTTGGTCAAAATGCTCATTGGTCAATGTCTGTTTAATCAACCATATTTGATTAATATATGCAGATGGTTGACTGAAATGATAATATCAAAAGATCAAAATGCTGAAGACCACAGTGTCTAAAAATCTTGAATACTAAATTCCCCTACCCACTGTCAACACTGGTGTGACGATAAGAAGTACTGCCAGCCATGCCAGCAGAAGTAGGGCAGTGGATGTGTAACATACACCAACACAGCTAGCTGGAATTCTATAAAAAATTATATGTGATTTCTGTATCAAACTGATTTGTACAAATGCCCTGCTGGACAGAAAAAGTAATATACATGCATTATTGTAACTGTTTAAATGCATACATTGTAACACCATATACTAGAAGTGAAGAGTTTTATTTTAATCCACCTGACTTTGCAAAATATTTTTGAAATTAAATTACTTTATGGGTTAAGCATTTCCATCATTATTATTTTTAATACTTCTGTGAATGAAACTCTGGTGTTTACTGTAAATAGATATTTAGTATTCTCATGTTCTTTTATTATTTATTATTAAATATATTTAAATTTCTCATTGCAGCTGGTCAAATTAGACAAATATTTAAGTTTTGAGAATATTTGCATATATTTATTTGGTGATAACTCTGGTCACTCCTGAACGCCTTGCTGTTTAGTTAACATTACCTTTGGTATTAATATTAACTTCACTCAGTATAACTGGGTACCCTTTTAAGAACATTACAGTAACTGACAGGTGGCAGTGACTCTACCTTACAGTCTGGGCCATGTTGGCAGAGATGGTAATCTGTGCCAGCCTTTCCTAGGTGTGTGTGTGTGTGTGTGTGTGTGTGTGTGTGTGTGTGTGTGTGTGTGTGTGTGTGTGTGTGTGTGTGTGTGTGTGTGTGTGTGTGTCATACCTCTCAACTTGTACAGATTTTCACAGAATGTCCAGATTTTTGCCTCATATTTTTGGTCCGTTTTTCATAAAATGGTGGTATTTCTGGCAAACTAGTGGGCAATCATTAATGACTGAAATTTGAAAATAATGACAGACATTTGAGTTTATGACTTCACACCCTTCAGAAAATTCATGATAATGCAAAACTTACTATTCTATCAACTTTCTAAGTTTGTAAGAACATTAGTTAAAAATTGTCCATATTTCTGGGCCTTTGTCCCCCTTTTATTTATGGCTTTTTCCCAGATTTCTGGCTCTAAAAGGTTGAGAGGTATGATATGTGTGTGTGTGTGTGTGTGTGTGTGTGTGTGTGTGTGTGTGTGTGTGTGTGTGTGTGTGTGTGTGTGTGTGTGTGTGTTTGTGTGTATGTGTGTGTGTGTGTGTGTGTGCGTGTGCGCGCGCGTGTGTGTGCGTGTGTGTGTGTGTGTGTGTGAAAACTAAATCTCAAAGAGTGTGTGTGTGTGTGTGTGTGTGTGTGTGTGTGTGTGTGTGTGTGTGTGTGTGTGTGTGTGTGTGTGTGTCTGTGAAAACTAAATCTCCAAGAGAGTGTGTCAGCTACTTGAAGCAGGGACTTGAAGGACTGGTTTCACAGAGAGGAGGCCCTAACTTGGGCACTCGGCTGAGGACTTAACTCTGAAGCTGTGCCAGTGGGGAGTCTTACTGGGGACCTGGAGGGAGTCAGACAGAGAAATCCAGGCCCGGGGCTGACTGTGTCCCTTGTGTACTCTTAAGAGAAATTGTGCTTGCAGCAGAGAGGTCTGCTTCTGGAAATACTGAGTGTTGCCATTTGTATTCCAGGTGAATGCCCTCTCCAGTGGCAGTGGTGAGGATTCGGGATCCTTGATTACTGATTCAGCATGAGGACATCACATATTGGTGGCAGTGGTGTGGATATTGAACTTTTGTAGCCTGAAAGCAGTTGTCACTAAAGGTCTACTCTCAAGCAGCCAGAAGGTGAACATTCAGAGGTTCATATCACAACAGTTTTATTCATTTATTTTTTTGTTAGTTTAGATTAGTCAGGGAGACCTGGGCAAAATGTCAGCAGAGGATTATGGCAAATTGACAAAGAACCAGTTGCTAAGGTGTGCAAAGCCAAAGGACTGGTGTATGCCAACAATACTAAAGAGGAACTTATTTCAGCCTTAGTCACAGCTCAGAACAGCATCCAAGAGGATTACCAGTCTGATGATGGGAATGCGCAGTCCTCAGATAGAGGACAGTCCAAAGTTTCCTCACAGTCTTAACAATCTGTCTGGAGTTAGAGACTTGAACTGGAGGCCAAATATTTGGAATTAGAATCAGCAGAGAGACTGCGGCATCTGGAGGCTGAAGAAAATGAAAAGCAGCATGAACATGAAACGGAAATGACGACTCTTCACCAGGGTCATGGAGGTAATGAGAAAGGGAGTAGCCAAACCCTAGAAGCAACAACGGTCAGTACATTTCTTCCACAATTTACAGAGAGTGATAATTTTGATACTTTTAGTCATAGATTTGAGAGGGTATGTAAACAGTATAATGTTGACCAAAGGCTCTGGGTACAGGTCCAGACCCCCTTACTCCATGGTAAAGCTGTAACTGCTGTTTCTAAAATGTCTGATACTGATTGTTTAAATTATGAGAAAGTCAAATGTTATTTACTTTAATGTTTTAAGTTAACACCTGAAGCTTACAGAAAAAAAGTTTTGTGAGCATAGACACACAGCAGATGAAAGTGTGTGTGATTATACTGCCGAGTTAAGCACTTATTTCATAAGAGGGTGAGTGGGTGTCAGGTTACTACTTTGGAAGGGCTGGAATACCTTTTGGTGAGGGAACAAGCCCTTAGCACTTTCCCTGAGGACATGAGAGTCTGGCTTTCAGACCGAGAGTGCAACTTTGCAGATGAGCTGGGGGAAAATGGGAGGTCTCTTCTTAGCAAGCAGGGCATCGCTTCTCAGGAACAAGACACCCAGTGTTGCACATGGATATAAGTGAACCCATGGTGTGCAGCCTAAACTGCCTCAACAGAGTCTGCCAGTAACAGGGAAAATCACTAGTTCAGGAACATGGCCATGATCAAGGGTTAAATGTTCTAAATGTAACCAGTAGGGCCATGTGGCATTTAGATGTCCATGAAGGCAAAGTAGGGAACAAAAGGTGGGGGCCCAGCAAATGGGAATGTCTGGAGATAACAGGGGTGTGGACATAACAGGGGCACCAAGCTATCACAAGAGGTTATATCCCAACTTACTTGATGGAAAACAGGCCAGTGCTAAGAAAGACATAGCCTCTGACATAACCATTGTGAAGCCCACATTGGTTAAACAGGAGCAGTACTTGCTTGGGAAGTTCAGTCAGAGCTTTAGGATTGACCCCATTCCAAATACCTTTGACTAGGGTTCATCTTGACTGGGAGGGTGGAAAAGGAAGCAAGTAAGTAGGTGTGTTTGAGGATAGTCCTGCAGATGTCTTGATAGGGAATGATTTTGATAATGCTGTACCTTGTGTGCATGCAGTTATATGCAGTCAGGTTGGAGACAGGCATGTGAGTCTTGTAGCCTATGGGAGACCCAGAGAGATGTCATACCTGAAGACAGGGCTAGTGAGCTGGCTATTTTAGGGAGGGAGATACCCTGTAGCAGTGAGCCTGAAGGTCAGCCACAGCTGCTGGTAGGTAGCAATGTTCCCTTGGACAAAGTGACTGCAAGGGCAGAGGTGAGTGGTAGTACCCAAGCTGACACTGAGGCACTATTGTCAGAGGATATCATACTTACTGTGGAAGGGGAGCTGGGAAGAGTCACAAAGGTAAAGTTGAGACATGCTCAGCTTTCAGACCCTACATTACAAGGCTTGATTGAGGTAGCTAGGGAGGCATCTGATCCTCAAGGAAAGGGGGAGTGTATACTGGAACAAATGGTTACTATATACAGATCAGACCCCTGAGGTGGGGCTAGAGGGTGAGAGAATGCAGAAGTTACTAGTGCAAGGAGCCTACAATCTGACACATCTAGCCATAGCCCATGGCATTCCTTTTGCAGGTCTTATGGGCATAAAGTGTACCAAGAGATGATTTATGTAGAACTTTAATTGGCCTGGGATTTCTAGGGAGGTAACAGGGTACTGCCAGACCTGTGAGCAGTGCCAAAAAAGTAGGCAAGGCAGGAGACAAGTTCAAAATTCCTTTGATGCCTTTGACTGTGATTAAGGAGACATTTCAGAGAGTAAATATGGATATTGTGGGGTCTCTGAGTACCCCAAGTTCCACAGGGAAGAACTATATCCCAGTGGTAGTAGATTATTTTACTAGATAACCTGATGCAGTGGCTCTGTCCTCCATTTAGGCAGAGAAGGTGGCAAATGCTTTGTTAGAGTTTTTCAGCAGGGTAGGATTCCCAAGAGAAATACTGACTGATAAAGTTACCAGTTTCATGTCAGACCTGCTGGCTTGTCTGTAGAAGCACTGTGGGGCAAAAAGCACGTAAAGACCATGATTTGCCATCCCCAGGCTAATGGTCTATTGGAGATGTTAAACTCTAAAGTAAAAAACATGCTACTAGCATTTGCAGACCAGTTTAAGAGAGAGTGATTCAAATATTTTCTCTGTCTGCTGCTTGCATACAGAGAGGTAGTCCAGGAATCCACACATTTTTCACCCTTTGAGTTGCTGTGTGGGCATAGGGTGATGGGACCTTTAGATTTGATTTGTGATGAGTGGGAGGGTGAGTGTAAATCCCATAAGGAGTCTGTTGTGGCATATTTCCTAAACCTCAGGAAAAGGCTCAGGGAGCTCATGGGCTTGGCCCAGAAGAACCTGGCAATAACCTAACAGCAGAAAAAAGTCATGTATGACAGGACTTCTTGAGCCAGAGAGTATGTTGTGGGGAAGCAGGTTATGGTTCTCATTCCGATTAGACACAATAAGCTGCAGGCAGCTTGGGAGGAACCTTCAAAGTGGTAAGGAAGATCAGTGATGTTAACTACATGGTAGCATTGCTAGGCAAGAAGCAGGGTCACAAATTGTACCATGTTAACATGATGAAACCTTACCATGATAGGAATGCCCTGGTACTAAGTTGTTGGAGTAGGAGGCAGGAGGAGTATGAGGGGGAACTACAGCTACAGCAATCCAGCCAGCAAAATGCCAAGTTACTATGGTGGAGCCTAGGGTTTCAGGCATATAATATAACAGTACAGCACTGTAATGGAGTCAGCAATGCCAAGGCAGATGGGATCTCAAGACAGGGTATGAGGTAACGCATTCCCAGATAGGCTCATTACCTTCAAGCAGCATTTATCAAGGGACACTTGAAAAACTAGCTTGAGTCTTCAAAGGGTGAGACATGTGACAACAGGAGGTACTGCCAGCCATGCCAGGAGAAGTAGGGAAGTGGATTTGTAACATATGTCAGCACAGCTACTTGGAATTCTGTATAGAATTATGTCATTTGTGTATCAAACTGATTTGTACAGATGTTTGTGTTTAAAATGTATTAATAAAGCTGCTTGTTTAAAAAGGTGCCAACAGTGTACCTTCAGGACAGAAAAAGAAATGTATCTGCACTATTGTACCTGTTTAAATGTATACATTGTAACAGTATATACTGGAAGTGAATAAGTTAATCTTAATCCTCCTGACTTTGCAAAATATTCTTGAAATGAAATTACTTTATGGGTTAAGATGTAAAGATATTATTGCACAGTTTCCAGTGGAGCCAGAGATACAATGTCTGTGCTAGAGAATGTGCTGTAGCTCCTGTAAGAAGAGTGGAATGGTTTTATGGAATTATGACTTCCAGGAGATCTGAGCAAAGCTCTATCTGTGTCTATGCTAATACATAGTTGCTAAAATCTTGTCAGCTTCTAATGTTGGTGATAGCATTGATAACGAGTCAGATAACCAGAACTGTGTGAAACTTTCCATAGGTGTTATTTTTAATACTTCTTGTGTCTGAAACTCTGGTGCTTACTGTAAATAGATACTTAGTATCCTCACGTTCTTTTAGTATTTATTATTAGATATATTTAAATGTTCTCATTTTGGCTGGTTATTTTAGAAAAATATTTAAGTTTTGAGAGTATTTGCATATATATATATATATATATATATATATATATTTGGTAATAACTCTGGCCACTCCTGAAAGCCTTGTTTTAAAGCCATGGAGAGCACACCAACAGTACAAAGTTATAATGCCTACCGCATATTTAGTCCAGCTACTAAACAGAGAGGGACAAAAGCTGGTGTTGTCTCTATTTACGTGAAAAATAAATATACCTCAAGGTTGGTCAAATAGGACAATGCACTTGAGCTGCTCCATGTTCAAATCACCACAGGCGAAACCCAATACCACTTCCTTGCAAGCTGTAGGTCCCCCTCTATGTCCCAGGAAACCCATACCATGTATTTATACTTATAATAAACACTCCTCATCCAACCCAATACTATAATCAAGAGCGACTTTAATTATCCCACTATTAACAGGGAAGCCAAATGTGTAGGTATAGAGATTCCTGGATTTTGTAAACACAATCTCCCTGAACTAGATAGTCAATACACCATCCAGCAGTGCAACCATACTGGATATGGTCCTCACTAATATGGGAGAGTGCTGCACACCCTCTACTATAATATCTTCCCTGTTAAGGTCAGACCACAAAATGGTCTCCTTAGAAGTAAAAATAAAACCTTGACCCCCAGATAAACCTGGAATATTCAGGAACTACCCTAAGGTTAACCTCCTGCTATTAAGGGATAACCTGGCAAAATTTCAAGCCCCCATAAACCATGAGACCACTGCTCCCTATGCAGAACTGTTCACACAAACCCTGTAGAAGCATGTTAATAGCTGCATAGAGGCAGCTGTAACAACTTGGAAGAAGTACAGAACTAACTCAAAAAGCAAGCTACCCTGGTGGAATCACAAAATCAATAGGCTGTATAACAGAAGGAAGAAAATCATGGCAAAAATTAGGAGGCCCAGCACCCAGCAGGATAAAGGCAATCTCACCAAACTAAACAAACACCTCAGAAGACAAAGTCTAACAAAGCCAAATTTGAGGTAAATGTGGCCGCCCAAGCCAAGGTCAACCACAAGACATTAATTAGCTATGTCTGCAACCGCAAAGGCAATACACAATTGTCTGCTGAGCTCATTGTAATTGGAGCTGCCTATACTGAGGCAGAAGATATAGCAAACCTACTGGCTGATAAATTCAGCTCAAACTTTACCTGTCTCTTCCCCTCAACCTTCCTTCAGAAAATACAATCAAATATAACTCCCCCTGCTATCACTAGGGTACAAGTCCTTAATGTGCCCTCTAAGGCCAAGGACACTGCATCAATGGGCCCAGACAATATTCCAGGATTCTTTCAATATGGCATAAAACATGACTTATCAATGCCTCTGGAATTGCTATTTAACTATAGCCTCCAAAAAGGCTTTGGATCTCATGAATGGAGAACAGCAACAGTCATCCTTCTGCACAAAGGTGGGCCATCTACAGACTCAGGAAACTACAGACTCATAAGTCTCATTAGTCTTATATGTAAAGCCATGGAAAGAATTATCATGGAAATGATCAACAGTGATGCAGTAAACCTCCAGACACTGGACCCAACCCAGTTTGGTTTTGTCAAGGGCAGATTATGTCTACTGAACCTGGTAAACTTCCTTGAGAAGGTCACCAAAGCAATGGATGAGGGGAAAATGGTTCACACTGCCTACCTTGACTTGGCCAAGGCATTTGGCACAATACCCACTTGGGTATTGTTGACAAACTTAAGTGGTTAGGTACAAACTCATAATTCACTTACTGAATAGCCGGCTGGCTCACAGAAAGGACCCAGGAAGTTAGAATTGGGGAGTACACCTCTACAAAAAGGCCAATCACATGCAGAGTCCTTCAGGGATCAGTCCTTGAACTGCTCCTTTTTGGCATTTACTGCTCTGAAGTCAAAGTCAATGTCAGTGGTCTCTGACTGACTAAATTTGCAGATTGCAGATGACTGCAAATTAGGAGCAGTGACTGAACCCCACAATGACACAAATGTTCTCCAGGAGGCACTGACACAGATGAATAACTGGTGTCAGAGCCATGGACTAAAACCAAATGCCAAAAAATGCATAAAAGTAACCTTAGAGAAGCCATCCACTCCTGGTAACTATCATATTGATAACATACCCCTTAGAGTTGATTCAATAGTCAGGGACTTAGGGATACACATAGATAGTAATCTAGTCTTTGACCATCATGTGTCTACAGTAGTGAGGACATCATTCTATCTTGTGCAACTTATACACAAAGGTATGACTTCTAGTTCCAAGGAAGTCATTGTTCTGCTGAATTCGGCAGTCATTAGACCTATCATTGAGTACAGTGCCCCCTTTGGTATGTACCTAACCAGGCATATCCAACAACTGGAACATCCACAGAGGTTCCTCATTAAAAGAATACACAGCAAAGTAAAATGTCCTATGCAGACATGCCCCATTTGCTGTTTGCATACAGAGAGATACCCCGGGAATCCACAAGTTTTATACACTTTGAGTTGCTGTATGGGCATAGGGTGAGGGGACCTTTATATATGATTGGTGATGAATGGGAGGGTGAGTGTAGGTGTCTGCTGTTTCCTATGTCCTAAGCCTCGGGACAAGGGTCAAGGAGCTCATAGGCTTGACCCAGGAGAACCTGGCAGGAGCCCAACAGCAGAAAAATGTCTGGTATGACAGGAATGTTCTAGCCAGAAAGTATGCTGTGGAGCAGATGCTTATGGTTTCCATTCCTGTCAGACACAATAAGCTGCAGGCAGCTTGGGAGGGACCCTTCAAGGTGGTAAGGAAAGAAAGCAATGTTAACTATATGGTAGAAATGTTAGGCAGGAGGCAGGGGCACAAATTGTACCATGTTATCATGATGAAACCTTACCATGATAAAGAGGCCCTGGTGCTAAGTATTGGCAGTAGGAGGCAGGAGGTGTATGAGAGGTATCTATGGCTAAAGCAATCCAGCCAGCAAAATGTCAAGTTACTATGGTGGAGCTTAGGGTTGCAGGCATATGATATGACAGTGCAGCACTGTAGTGGGGTCAGCGATGTCAAGGCAGATTTAACCTGAAGACAAGGTATGGGGTAATATATTTATTCCCAGATAGGCTCATTCTTCTCAAGCAACATTTCTCAAGGAGCACTTGAAAAACTAGCTTGAGTCCTCAAAGTGGGGGGAGATGTGACAATAGGAGGTACTACCAGCCATGCAAGGAGAAGTAGGGCAGTGGATGTGTAACACATGCCAGAAAAGCTAGCTGGAATTCTGTACAGAATTATATGTCATTTGTGTATCAAACTGATTTATATAGATTCTTGTATTTAAAAATGTATTTATAAAGCTGTTTGTTTAAAAAAGTGCTAACAGTGTGCCCTCCTGGACAGAAAAAGAAATGGACATTCATTTAGCTGTTGATATGTATACATTGTAATAGCATTTGCTGAAAGTGAAGAAGTAATTCTTGATATTAAATTACTTTATGGGCTAAGCCGTAAAGATGTTATCTCACAATTTCGAATGGAGCCAGAGATATAATGTCTGTGCTACATAATAGGTTGTAGATCCTGTAGGAAGAATGCAATGGTTTTATGGTTTTATGACTTCCAGGAGATCTGAGCAAAGCTCTATCTGTGTGCCAGGTAACACAAAGTTGCTAAAATCCTGTCATCTTATACTATTGGTGATAGCATGGGAAACAGAATAAGATGACCAGATATGTGTGATGTCATTCTGTAAGCCAAAATAATATTTAGATATTAGTAGGGGTTTGCTCTCAGCATTCTGAATTCTGTCTTGGATCTGATAACAAAGGCCACTCACCCATATCATCTTGCCTTGCGGCAGTAAGTAACTGAACTTGGGAACAGTAATTCTTTTAGTCAATCAGAAATAGGGAGATAAGCTAAATACTGTTTTTCTATAACTGTGTGAAACTTTCCATTAGTGTTATTTTTAATACTTCCTGTGATTGAAACTTTGGTGTTTACTGTAAATAGATATTTATTATTCTCATGTTCTTTTATTGTTTGTTATTAAATATAGTTAAACTTCTCATTGTGGCTGGTCCTTTTAGAAAAAAATATTTTAAGTTTTGAGAATGTTTGCATATATTTATTTGGTAATAACTCTGGCCACTCCTGAAAGAATTGCTGTTTGGTCAACATTACTATTTGTATGAATATTAACTTCAGTGAGTATAACTGGGTACCCTTTTTAGGAGCCTTATAGTAACTGATTGGTGGCAGTGAATCTACCTTATAGTCTGGGCAAAGTTGGTAGAGCAGGTAATCTGTGCCAGCCTTTCCCAGGTATGTGTTTGTGTGAAAATTAACATTCAAAGAGTGCATGTGTCATCTACTTGATGCAGGGACATGAAGCACTGGTCTCACAGAGATTGTGTTAGAGGACTTGGCTTGGACACTCGGCTGAGGACCTAACCCTACAACTGTACCAGTGGGGAGTCTTACTGGGGACCTGAAGGGAGACAGATAGAGAAATCCAGACCCCAGACTGAGTGTATTTCCTGTGTGCTCTTAAAGGAAACTGTGCTTGATGCAGAGAGGTCTGCATCTGGAAATACTGAGTGTATCAATTTGTATTCCTAGTGAACTTCCCTCTCTAGTGGCAGTGGTGAGGATTCAGGCTCCTTGACTACTGGCCCAGCATGGGGATGTCACAACTGGACAATGTGCTAACAAGGGACCTGCAGGGTGTACAAGTTTGGGAGTTTAATATTGTGGTCTTCACCATTTTGATCTTTCAATATTATGGTATCAGGATAATGGGTTTCAAGTATGTGGGCTACAAGAGTATGATAGTAAACTCTCTCACTCTCTCTCTGTATATGTATGTCTATCTATCTATCTATCTATATATATATATATATATATATATAGAGAGAGAGAGAGAGAGATAAGATAGATAGATATATAAAAATATAGATGTATATTTACACATATATATATATATATATATATATATATATATATATATTATTCAGTTCTTCAGTTTCATCAGATATCATCTTACTAGAGGAAGCCAAAAAATTGCCTTTAATATAATAAATGTGGCAATACATTTAACTGCAATGCCAGAAAAAAATGGTCCAATTCCAGTAAAGTTTTTGGATTTATAAAAACTGTATCTTATCTTATTAAATATTTAATCATAGGGATCATTTTATTGTTTCCTGTTCTGTTGATGCTAACCATATCCTATGTGGTTTAACAGAGTCATCATAAAAATTGTGGGTATGTTTCCATCATTTCCTGCATTGGGAAATAGTTAATACCTTAGGCCATACTTTTATTTAGATTGTTCTTGCATCCTGATAGACTCCAAAATTTCTGCAACATAACAAACAGAATCAACACATTATCTTGTGCCCTACCTAATGTTAGCTGCAAATAATAAATAAAAAGGTGCTGTTTTGAGACTGCGACCACTTCTAGCCCAGAGTTCCTTATTACCACTACCAAAGGCTCTAAATATAAAGTAAAAAGCAGTGGTGACAAGGCACATCTCTGTCTAGTTCTCCTTATAAACTGAATCGCTCAGATTTTTCAGCTGGTACATTTTGTATGCCATTTCTCACTTCTGTATCTCTTTAGCATGATTATCCACTGCTGGAGAAATTCCATATATTCTAACAATAGATACTCCCAGTCAGCTCTGTTTAATGCCTTATCTGAGTCAACACATGTGACAGCAGCCCTGCTGCACACCCTGCATTATCATACAAACTCTTACTATATTGCAGAACATCCTTCTTCGTCTTACAAAGCAAAACCGATCAAGATGTCTAACCACTGGTGTAATCCTTGCCAATCTATGAAGCATTACTGCCCCAAAAGCTTCATAGTCATGACTCAGAACCAATATGGTTCTGTACAAAGAAGCATGCAATAGATTCTTCACTTCTTTTAATGTTGCCATAATTACAACTTAGCTCCTGGACTTCATAATCTCAACCATTATCAAAACTGTGTTAATTAATAAAGAAATGTATTTAATTACATTTGATTACTGGGACAGTCTGCCTGGGTAGGTAACCATTTTTAGTGGTGGCCTGGGGAGAATAGCTCCAAACTATTACAAAAATATTTTATGAACAATCATGTTATCCTCTTCAAAAATAATACAGAAACATCTACAGTTTAAATAATTATACAAAATTAGACATGCTTTGGTTAAGAATAGACACAACTTACTGTATATGACAATGATTTAATATATTCAGATACATTTTAGCCAGAGAAATTAAAGGTAAATTTTTATAAACAGGAATTGTAATGTGACATGGTGGAAAAAACAGGGTTATGACATACTTAGTTAGACAATTAGAGGAGAGAAGTTGATTGACGTAAGAAAGTGAGTGAAGAAGGGGGTGTAAGGAATTGTAAGGTATGAATAGGTACTTGTTCATATTTAGGAAAATATTTTGTCAAGGGATGAGCAAGAACAGAGCCAAATTTTGGATAGAAAATCTTTCATAATAGTTTTAAACACCCTGAGGGAGGGTACTGACCTGATGAATACTAGTAAGGACTTCCAGGCCTTAGTAACATGATATGATTACAGACTAGGCCCAGCAGATTTGATAGGTTTGTTGACAAAGAAGAGTTTTTCGTCATTAGGTCGTAATAACAGAGTGGGAACATAGTTGTACAGAGTGGTATTTAGTGCTGGACAAACATATGGATGCTAGATAATTTTATTGGTGGTGAAAAGATGTTTATATGTTAGTTGATCTTGCATTTCTAACCAATTTAGTCTTTTTTGTGTTATACAGTGGTGGTTTCTGAAAGGGGTACTTTCTGCAAATTTAGCCACTTTATTATAAACTTGTTCAAGTTTTGCTTTTTGTAATGCTAGAGGTTAGTAAGGATGGGTGTGCCATAAAATAGTGACAGGAGGAGGAGGAGGTAAGTAGTAGCAAGTGTAGATTTAGTTGCATTGGTGAGAAAGTTTTTGGCCTACAAAGAATCCTTATTTTCTTGTGATTTTTTTAATACAATTGTATAGATGCAGGTCGAATTTAAGAGTTATTATCCATTATCATCCCTAATAATTTGCTATGAGAAGTGACTTCAATGGCTGTATTACTAAGAGAGAGAATTTTACATTTTTACATGAAAGAGAGATTTAGGGAAAAAAAGAAGTATTTTTTAGTGGATTGAGCAAGGAGAAGGTGCAGTGCCATTTTACCGATTGATACCTATTGGGAAAGAGCTTTTGTAAAAAAAAAAGGTAGACTGAGGCAGACCTAGTGGGACATTTGAAGCATAAGTTTGCTGTGACAAACTGTGTTGAAGGCTTTAGACAAGTCTAGGTATAAGAAGGAGACTAGTTTTGCTGTTATCTCTAGCTTTATTGACGGTATCTGTATAGGTTAGAAGTACCGTGTTAGTACTTTTAGTACCAAATAAATAGATCTCTTTCCAACCAGTGCTAGATATTTTATTTTGAAACCTGTATGTGAAAGTACCAAAATTCGATATGTTTACTTCACAGAACCTGTTACTCTTCATTCCTTCCATGAACTACTTGGTAACACAAATCTTACAAACATGCTCATTATAGCATTCACCTAGACAAAGATTTCAGGAAATCTTTGAGGTTCTATGTTCCTTGGTCACGTTATTAGTTTTCTGCATTACCCTTTGGATTATCTACACCTCCAAGGGTGTTCACAATATGCACAGCTTCATTATTGCAGACTAAATGGCTTTCACGTGTTTCTTTATTTAGATGACTTACCTTTACAGAGTCTTTATATGGATGTCAACAGTCATTAACTTGGGTCATGTCTCTTTGTGCCCAACTAGGCTTCTCAATAAATATTGCAAAATCATCCTTGACCATATCTCAAAAAACTGTGCTTCTTGGCTGCCTTCTAGATATTTCCCTTCAAAA
The DNA here is from genome assembly GCF_019279795.1 of Protopterus annectens. Taxonomy (NCBI): domain Eukaryota; kingdom Metazoa; phylum Chordata; order Ceratodontiformes; family Protopteridae; genus Protopterus; species Protopterus annectens. The sequence goes on from NC_056751.1 coordinate 202,865,486, forward strand.
GTCTTTTTTGACTCACATTTAGGTGGATTTTTATCTGGCATGTTTCTTGAACTTCTTCAATCAGTCTCAGGCTTCTGAAAGAGAATTTCTCATGATCCTGCAGGTTATATTTTCTTTGATTCTCATGAGTCTCCAATCCAGGTTACACATGAGATAATTCAATGGTTTCTAATAAATACAAATGGCCCAGTATTTGCATTCTCTGGAGAATTCAGTTCCAGTTTTGGTCTTCTAAAAAGATAACTGCATTGGTGAAGACAACAAGTTCAGCTGAACCTAGGTCTCCCTTTCTCTCCTCAGACCGCAATCCCATATCTCACCACAAACACATCAGATTTTGCTTGGGGAGTAGTTTCCATGGGGTTGAAGGTTCGGGGCCTGGGAAGTCTTTCAGACAGACCAAAGCACATTGATATAAAGAAGATTTAGGCTGCAATGCATGCCTTTAAGTCTCTCCATCACCTATGGTCCCCAGAATGTCTTCATGTGGTTACAGACAATACCACAGTCATGAAGGACATAAACACAGGCAAGTACAAGGTCATACACCCATAGCACCTGGCTATGATGGCTTGGAAGTTAGACATTCAGCATTCGTTAACTCTCCAAACATCTGGTCTTCCACCAGAGCAAACACAATAGCAGACAAGTTGAGCAGGAACAGGAGAGACTCTCATGAATGGAAATTGAATGAAGGGTTCTTCCAGGAGCTGATACAGTTAGGGGGAACGCCTCAAGCAGATCCATTGATTTTCTTTTAAAACAGGAAACTAAACAAATGTTAATTGATGGAGTCTTGCAAGCAAGCCTGTTATACAGATACATCTTCATTCCCTTAGAAAAGAATGTTTCATCATGCATTTTCACCCTTTCCACTGACATCCAGGGTAATTCTGAAGACTCAAATGGATTCCCCAAAAATCATTGTCACTCATGACCCCCTTCTGGTCCAGGCAACATTGGTTCTCCCTTCTTATGGAATTGGCCAAGGGCAATTCCCACAAGCCCCCTCACAGACTGGATCTACTCACACAAGACAGGGAATGTTTGATATACCCTAGTCTCAATCAGTTTGACCTGACTGCCTGGATGATTCATTTTAACAATTTTTAGGCACTTTTTTCATGAGGATGTGCATCAGGTACTAGAGGAGGTAAGAAAGCTTGCAATTAGAAAATCTTATATTGGTAAGTGAAAGTTGATGTTGTACTTGGTGTCTAACCAAAAACCAGGGGCACAGCAAGGATTTTATACCACTGGTGATTAAATGTGTGTGAGATACTTCCCCTTGGCTTCTCTTGTTCCTCTATAAAGGTTCATCACACAGCTGTTTCAGCATGTCTGCCCTATGCGTGTTCCTCTTTCTTCTCTGGTTGCAGTACAACAGTTTCTGAAGGGAGTTTTATACCTTACACCTCCTTGTTAACAAGTTGTTCCCCCATGGGATCTCAACTTTGTGCTGTAAAAGTTGCCTATGCCACCTTGTAAATTTGTATATCAAGCTGATTTAAGGTTCTTGACATGGAAAACTACTCAGCTTTACTCAGACAACTGTGAGAACTGTATCTGAGTTGCATATGTCATAGGGGGCTGAGGCTTAACTGGTTTTCCACAGGGATAATGTCTTTTTACAAACAAACCCATCACTTATACATACTATTTTTATTTTATTTATTTATTTTACATTTGTTGACCGGGCTAGTCCAGCTGGATATATGTCCATTTTCAGTGGAGGCCCGGGGAGAAAAGCTCCAATGGTTATAACAAGTAAAAGGGAATACTAAAAAATACACATAGCAAAACAAAACAAAAATTAAGCATAAGGATAATCAGACTTTAGTATAGGTAATGTACATGTCAGAGGAAATATACATAACCAGATAGTATTCCTAAGAAAAAGTTATTAAATAATTGCAATACGCAATTGATAATATCAATGTAGTGTAAATAATACATAGTCATATTTTTTTTTTTTTTTTTCATAGTATATATGAGATAAGTTATATCCACAAGGATGTTATGTCCATGGGGATCAGTCAGGATGTAGTATAGAGAGAAGGAAATATTGAGGTAGAGGAAAGGAGGAAGAAAGGTTAATCAGAATTGGTACAAGAGCAAAGCCAGTGTTTATTAAGATGGATTCTCAGTTGTTTTTTAAAGAGTGGACAAAGATGAGATATTGAGTGGAAGTTTGTTCCACATTTTGCCAACTGAGTTGGAAAAAAGACAATCTCCTGCAGCATTATTGGGTTTGGTACTATTAACTAGTAGTTTATCTGAAGAACGTAGTTGTTTCAGATTGTTGTAGGGAGTAAGGAGGTTAGAGAGTACTGGTGTTTTGGATGGTTGATATAGAATGTTGTGAGCTATTAAGAGCTGTTGATAAATAAGCTTGTTAGGAAGTTCAAGCCAGTTTAGTTGTTTTAAGTTCAGGCAGTGGTGAGTTCTAAACTGGGGTCCTGTGGCAAATCGAGCAATATTATGGTAAGATGAAGCAAGTTTCTTAAGGTTACTTTTAGAGAGATTTGTGTAAATAGGGAAGCATATAGAAGGGTAGAGAGGAGGTGAGATTGGGCTAAGGTGGTCCGGGCTTCAGGTGTAAGGAAGGATTTGATTCTGTAAAGGGATCCAATTTTTTTGTTAACTACTTTTATTGTGTTATTGATGTGACAGTCAAAGTTAAGATTATTGTCAATAGTAATACCTAGTAGTTTTGTAGAAGAATCAGGAGTAATATGAGTGTTATCAGTGGAAGTAATAGAAGTTTAGGGAAGTAGCTTTGCGGGTAGGTGCAAACAGTAGTAATTTGGTTTTCTTGGGGTTAAGGAGTAGACAACGGTCAGAGAACCACTGTTCAACAGTGGTAAAGGTTTCTTGGGTAAGAGGTTGAAGTTCCGCTTGAGAAGAAGCAGTGCAGATTATAGTGGAATCGTCTGCATATTGTATGCAAGTGTTGTTAGGTATAGCTGATTGGAGGTCATTAATAAAGATAGAAAATAGAAGTGGGCCTAAGATAGACCCTTGAGGTACTCCTATAGAGATAGGAAGGAGGGTAGATTGTGAACTTTTCCAGAGTACTGCCTGCTGACGATTTTCAAGATAAGAAGTAAACCAAGTTAAGAAGGAGGGATCAAGTGCATGAGATTTTAGTATGTACAGAAGAAGTTTATGATTAACCATATCAAAGGCTTTTGATAGGTCAATGAAGAGAGAAGATGAGAGTTTATTGATGTTACGGTTATAGTTGATGGAGTTGGTAAAGGAGAGTAATGCAGTAGTGGTGCTGTGGGAAGGTCTGAATCCATGTTGACTATTGGCAAGTAGGTTATTATGGAGAAGGTGGTTTAGTAGTTGTTTATGGATACATTTTTCCATGATTTTAGCTATAGGTGATAATAGTGCTATGGGACAAAAGTTAGAGAAGTCATTAGACTTGCCCCCTTTGTGAAGGGGAATGATATGGGATATTTTCCAGATAGAAGGGACAATACCCTCCTTTATAGATCGATTTATTAGGATGGCAATGGGATAGGCAGTGGCTTTAGCTCCTATTTGCAGGTACTCTGCAGGAAGCTTGTCTGCAGATGTGGTGGTAGGTTTTAGTTTTTGGAGTAGAGATTGGATATAGGAGGTAGATACAGGTTGTAGGTGAAGGGGAGGAAGAGTAGTTTTTGAACTAGGTGAGAGTAGTTTAGAAGTGTCAGGAGAAAGGTGGTTTGCAAGAGTTTGGATGGCATTGGTGAAGAAAGAGTTGAAGTCATTGGCTATTTGTGTGGGATTATCTGGGTCAGAATCCTGAGGGTTCGGTGTGATTGCTTGGCCAGGGGATAGAAGATTATTAATACTAGTCCAGAATTTTTTGGGTTCTTTTATGGTGTTTTTCTGTAGTTGAAAATAATAGTTCTTTTTATCTGTCAGAATAGCTTTTTTGGTGCTGTTTCTCAGCTCCCTAAAGTTTTGGTGGTCAGTTTGGTTTTTGGTAGACCGCCATTTATCCCAGGATTTATTTCTGAGAATAATTTTTTGCTTCGTATTCTTGGTTAGCCAGGGTGCTGTTTTTGTTTTGATTCTAATGGTACGGCTTGGGGCATGGTGATCTAGGATAGATAGGAATGTAAAGTTGAAGTATTCAACTGCTTCATTAAGTGGGAGATGTTTCAGTGGGGCCCAATTACAATGTATTAGTTTGGCTAGAAACTGTGCAGAGTTAAAATGTTTTTTTGTACGTAGAGTTTTATATGTGATAGGTAAGGTTAGGTTAGTTTTGTATCTAATGATATAGGTTAGAGAGTGGTCACTAAGATCATCTGGAAGGATGCCTGTGTTGTAGGTTTGTAAGGGAGTATTAGTAAGAATCCAGTCCAATGTGGTTTCAGTATTATTGGTTTTATTAGTTCTAGTAGGACTATTAATGAGTTGTTTGAAGCCATATAGGTTGATATGGGAAGTGGGGTTATTACTGTTACAGGAATGCCAATCTATGTTAAAGTCTCCTAAGACTAGTGTCTCTTGAGGGAGTTTAGTTGATAGTAGGTAAAGGATGTGTTGAAGGGTGTTGATATTATTTCCAGGAGGGAGATAAGCACAGATGATATTTATGGATTTAGTAGTATTAATTTGAAGTTTAGAACTGATAACTTCAGCATTATTGTCAATGACAAGAGTCAGATTTAAGGTATTAATTTGGAGTTTTGTTTTATACAGAATTGCTACCCTCCTCCCTTTTTGGCAGTACGGTCGAGTCGAATGATGTTATAACCAGGTGGGGTGATTTCACTGTCATTAATTGAAGGCTTTAGCCAAGTTTCAGTTAAACATAAAATATCAAATTGATAGACTTCTAGAAGGGCATGAAGTTGACTAGTTTTGTTACAGATACTTTGTATATTGAGATGGGCAATAGACAGAGAATTAGTGGGTTTAGAGAATGAGAGAGATGTAGTTTTGTTTTGTATTTTGTGTGTAATGGTTTCATTATGATGTGGGCCTGGATTAGGATGAATATCTCCATCCAGTAGAAGGTGGAGGAGTATGAAATATTTTTGTTGTGGAAGTTTATAGGAGGAGTCAAATATTTTCCTGGTTCTAGGTTTCTTGAATTTGAAGTGTGCTAGTCTATGGTATTTGGCTAATAGGTAGTTGGCATGTATGGTTGGGTTTAAGAAGGTAGGAGATAAATGTGTTGTAGAGGTAGAGGTGTATTTTGAAGGAATTGAAAGGGAAGAATTAAGTGGATGTTCATAAGAGTTTAAGAGGTAAGTAGATATAAGAGAAGATATAAGTAGCAGACAGATAAGTGTTTTAAGTTGTGGATGGATGGATGATATAGGCATATTACGTTATATGGAGGTTAGTAAATAGGTGAGATATAGTTTAAATGTGTGGTGTGGGGTGGATGTGAGAGTAGAAAGATAGGGGATAAGGTGGGTTTGTAAAGTAGTGGGAGAGGTGTTAAGATAGGGGAGGAGCTAGGTTAAATTAGTGGGTGTGGTGTTGAGAAAGCGGGGTGGGTTAGTTAGGGATGCTAGAAATCTGATTGGAGTGAACTGGATAGGGTGTGGCTATTATTAGTATAAATGTAGGACCTCTGGGGGCGGGTGGGTATTGGGGGCAGGGTAGGGGAGCGGAGTGAGCCCGCAGGGCAAACGGAGCGGGTAGAGACAAGAGAGTGAACTACAAAGGAAGACAATCAGTGGAATGAGAGAATGTAGCAGGTAAGGTAGAAAGTGAGGAAGAAGTAGAGGTAAGTAAACAGGCTGGTATGAGGAAGATATACCTAACAGAGAGGTAGAATATAGAAATAGAATTAAAGGTAAAGGGAGGGAGGTGTATAAGAATGTCTATAAAGAGAAGGAATTGAGAGAAAGAAACAGGGTGGGGAGGTCTATTAGAGAAATTAGTGTAGTGAGGTGAGATACAGATTGGAAATGGTAAAGTGCCACCTAGTGGACAGTAACTGATTGTGACTAAAAGTTCAGATACAAGGGTATCAGGCTAAGAGAGAGGGAGTAAGGTTACTTTTAAAAACAGAGAGTATTGGCTGTTTACAAGCGTTAGGTAAAGGGATCAAAAAAAGAAAGCTGGGGAGGTAGTAGGCTGCTGGCTATCCTAAATAGGGAACTTGCCTAGCATAACAGGGAAGTCTTAATCCTGAAATTTGTGAAACAATGGTCTATTATCCAGAACAGCACATACTTTCACTGTGTTAAAAACACGTGCCTCTCAGGGAGCAGGAGGGTAGTTTCTTTTGTTTCAGGTTGCTGTTCTTTTAATTCCAGGAAGGTGTGTTTGAGGGAATAGTTACTTGGATTTACTTGTGCTGCAAGCTGGATATATTGGAAAGAGAAAATAAGTAAGGAAGATTATACAGAGATTAGAAAGCACAAAGGAAAGCAGGTTAAAGATTACAGTTCTGTAACATTTATACTAAACAATTACAATACTGATCTTCTTTTAGGTCATATGTTCATAACACATTTAACTTGCTTGTAAGCACCAACAATAATATTTAGAAACATAAGGATGGCTGTAAGTCTGGTAGCTCTACTAGTCAACACCAGTTCAGCTTTAAAATCAAAAACCTCTACAAGTACAGTATTTATTTCGGATGGATAAAGCTATATTGGCTTATCTTAGGAAGCAGATCTTAACATACAGATAACAGTTGTGAAATATCTAAATGCACTGCGACTACAAATACAATAAACAGAAAAGAAATTATCAGATCAAGAAGCAGCCGACATGCTTATTACTAACGTCGTGAGCAGGTACTAAAGTTAATAACACTGTGGAAGTAGTCATTAGAATGAATGTTATGCTACCTTAGAAGTTATCATATTTCAGAATCAGGGTTTTGCCTAAGGCCAATGCAATGCTTAAGTACGCAAGTAACGCTTTTAGTAAATAGAGTCGCTTAAGGGGCAGAATGAGAGAAAACGGATTATATTCCTTATAAGCCACAAGCACATATGAGCCTCGTTAACACAACTCCACTTCTATAGGCAGAAACAGCACTCTCTATTTAGAGTCGCTTGAAGGGTAGGTAATTATAAAAAAGTATACATGACCAAGTGGTCGTCTACAGCCTAAGCCACAGTCACAATGTTCTGCACATACAGGGTGTTATAGCACTCAGTCAATAGTGTCGTTACAGGGGTGAGAGAAGGAAGAAAGAATATATTTAAGGGATAAAAAACACCTACAACCTAAGTCTGATGTGCATAGCTCTGTAATTGTCGGCAATTTAGTGCCCAGCAATAGAGATCACTTCCGCAGCAAGTAAAAGAAACAGCGCTCATTCATTAGAGTCACTTGAGGGACAAATGAATAAAAAGGATAATACTTCAGTTAGCCATCTACAACCTATGCCGGGCAAAATATACTGGTCATATAGGCAGATGTAGCGCTCAGTAATTAGAGTCACTACAGGGGCGAATGACCTAGAAACCTTACCTCACGTACATTAGTTAAAAGTGAAAGTAAGGGAAGCCATCCACAACAACTGCAGTAGGGACATTACAAACTATGTTAAAGTTAGGAAGGCTGAATGGTTATCAGGATTAGATATTAAAGAGTTATAGGGCACTAGATAAATGCATAAGTCCGTAAACAGTAGTCGACTGTTATAATCAATTACCCTTTGGTCGACGCTTTCATTATACAAGACTGTAGAGTAAGCGCATTGATCAAACAACAGTATTATACTCTGCCAGTAATTGCAGACAGGAGTGAGTCAATATTATGGCATAAAATAACCTTATAACATGCCACTAGTGTCGTTCCTACATACAAACATTGTGTAGAACATCTTGTTAGCAGAGACAGCGTATAGAACACCTTGTTAGCAGAGATAGCGTTATAAACAGTAAAATAACACTTGCATGGAATACTTTAGAAGCAACAACAGTTAAACATGTAACGAGTTAGACAATGCATAAATCAGTGTTAAATAATAAAAACAACAGAAGCACTTACTAAAGGTCAAGAACCCAATTGGAGTGCACAGCAGCCAGGTGAAAAGCAGGGGAAAAAGATGGCGTTCTTACCTACGGGGTATATTTATAAGGTGCAGGAGTGCACGAGGGCATTCTTCCATAACATAAAACATAACTACTCTCACCCTTATCTACCTCTCTAATCCTTTCAGGCCCCTTCCCTTTCAGTCCTCTTTAGCCCACTCATTGCCTTAGTGGACTAGTGTATTTCTACATTTAACCACAAGAGGGCACCCACCCCTTTGATATTACTTACTATACTTACTCCTTGCATTTTACCTCACCAGCCTTTTCTTTACTTTCATTTCTTTCTACACTTATTTTACCTTTACTAGCCTTTGCTTTACTATCATTTCTCTCTAAACTCCCAGCCCTCTCTACCCATTATTTTTAGAACCTTACTTACTCTGTTACAGCTTACTTTCCTGCAATCCTTGCCCCACTGATTGGCTCTCGTCCTTCTCCTGGTGTTTCTGCTCCTTTCTCTCCCTTGCCTGCCATACATTCCTCTAGCCTTACTCCATACTACCTTACATCTTTCATGAATCCCCCAACCTACTTTTGACTTTCTGTCCTACCCTCTGGCTTGCTCTCTACTCTGTGTGGCTCCTCCCCTTTCACCATAAGAACTTCCACCTTTCCCTGTTAGCTCACATCCCTGCTCCTCCCCCCTCACTCCATATCCGCCTAAAGGTGATAAATTCCCTCCCTCATCTCTGGGCGCCATATTTAAACCCCACTCATCCTCTGCTGCTGTACGCACCTGGCTGGGAGAGCGCTCTAATTGTAAGTACTTAATGTGCTTTTGCTTTTGTTACGCTTCAACCGGGATTTCCTTTACTGTTCATAGACCTGATAGTTACAACAATTACATGCTATATATCACCAGCGACTGTTGTTCAGGTTGTTTTATAACCTTGCTGTGATAAGGAACGTTCTCTTATGTTGAAACATAGTGTTACTCTTGAAATGCATTTATTTGCTCTGTATCACTAGCGACTGCTGTTTTATGTTGTTATAACACCCTTACTGTGTTTAGGAATGTTCTTTCCTGCTGAAACATGGTGTTAAACTTGTAGCGCATGTTTGCATTTATAAAGACCTGTTTTATGAGTATATAGCACAAGTTAGTGTGTAGGATGAGAGTTCAAAGAATGACCTGTTCGAACAATATCCCTGTTATAACAGTATCGGCTGAGGGCCTGTTCTATTAGACAACATTCAGGATAGGCGCTCCCAGATTAGATACGCTTGTTATCCGCATATTCTGGTCATAGTCACATTGAATAGCTTTACTTAAACTCTATCGACTGCAGCTTCAGAGTGTTCTACACACCTGCTGCTTTAAAGAGAGCATCGGAGTCTAATTGCTTGCTTAAAACCCTGCTTATAGGGATTGCTGCTTTAGATAGTGCAGCAGTAGCGATCAGTATCTGCATATTTTTGGTTCTCAAATACTTAAACCCTAGCGACTGCTGCTTTAAAGAGAGCATCGGAGTCTAATCGCTTGCTTAAAACCCTGCTTATAGGGATTGCTGCTTTAGATAGTGCAGCAGTAGCGATTAGTATCTGTATATTTTTAGTTCTCAAATACTTAACCCTAGCGACTGCTGAAATAAATTGTTTTTTGCCTCTTGCTGTGTAATGAGTACGCTATTGACTATGTTTGACTGTTCTGTGGGGAAACGTTACTGCTAGTACACTGTTATTTCTCTCAGAAGTGCTTACTCCTCAAGCGCATGACTGTTTATTGTTTGGATGTACCTAGGGAATATGAATGTGTTTGGCACTGCTGTAATTACTGAATCTGCTAGTTGTCCAGGTTTTTATTAAATTACTTACTGCGCAACATGCCAGCTTCCACGTGCAAGTGTTCTCTACACACGCCTGGCTAATTGCAACTACTGGAAGCGCCTAGGAGCTATTATTGTATTGATGCAGTAACACAGGAGCACGCTATTTATTTAGTAGTGCCTACTGTTGGAACTAATGTATTTCTAATGATATTGTTTCCTTAAATTCTATTGCATTAGAGCCTAGTTATATACCTCTATATGGTATACCGTATTTAAATGTGTATTCAACCATTGTGTTAGAATTACATTGCCATATTATTTCTATTGCTAATGTATGTGTTCTGCAATATTTCACTGTATTTTTATATAGTATACCTAGCCACTATCTGCTCCAATTTTTAGTATTGTTTGTGCCTTCAACACTGCTTCAGCTGCCTATCACCACTACTAAAGAAAAGTTTTTGTTACTATTACACCTTTACTAATCCTCTCTCTACTTTCTCCCCTGTCTCCAGTTGTTTCCACCTTGCATTTTCCCCTTGAGACCTCGCCTGGGTTGTTACACATACCTACTAAAGCCACCTGACTCATCCATTGTTCTGCAAGTCTACCTCTCTGCTGCCTCAACCCCCGTCGGGAAGGTTGATTCAGGTCTCTCCCAAAGGAAACAGAAGAAGTATGTGTAACTACTGCTACTAAGCTTCTGTAATTATACTCCTTGTTGTAATCTGTGTAAGCTATCTCCCTGCCAGAACAGCCAGCGGCCTACATCCCCCTCTCATCTTTGCCTCTCTACTCTCACCCTTATCTACCTCTCTAATCCTTTCAGGCCCCTTCCCTTTCAGTCCTCTTTAGCCCACTCATTGCCTTAGTGGACTAGTGTATTTCTACATTTAACCACAAGAGGGCACCCACCCCTTTGGTATTCCTTACTATACTTACTCCTTGCATTTTACCTCACCAGCCTTTCATTTCTTTCTACACTTATTTTACCTTTACTAGCCTTTGCTTTACTATCATTTCTCTCTAAACTCCCAGCCCTCTCTACCCATTATTTCTAGAACCTTACTTACTCTGTTACAGCTTACTTTCCTGCAATCCTTGCCCCACTGATTGGCTCTCGTCCTTCTCCTGGTGTTTCTGCTCCTTTCTCTCCCTTGCCTGCCATACATTCCTCTAGCCATACTCCGTACTACCTTACATCTTTTATGAATCCCCCAACCTACTTTTGACTTTCTGTCCTACCCTCTGGCTTGCTCTCTACTCTGTGCGGCTCCTCCCCTTTCACCATAAGAACTTCCACCTTTCCCTGTTAGCTCACATCCCTGCTCCTCCCCCCTCACTCCATATCCGCCTAAAGGTGATAAATTCCCTCCCTCATCTCTGGGCGCCATATTTAAACCCCACTCATCCTCTGCTGCTGTACGCACCTGGCTGGGAGAGCGCTCTAATTGTAAGTACTTAATGTGCTTTTGCTTTTGTTACGCTTCAACCGGGATTTCCTTTACTGTTCATAGACCTGATAGTTACAACAATTACATGCTATATATCACCAGCGACTGTTGTTCAGGTTGTTTTATAACCTTGCTGTGATAAGGAACGTTCTCTTATGTTGAAACATAGTGTTACTCTTGAAATGCATTTATTTGCTCTTTATCACTAGCGACTGCTGTTTTATGTTGTTATAACGCCCTTACTGTGTTTAGGAATGTTCTTTCCTGCTGAAACATGGTGTTAAACTTGTAGCGCATGTTTGCATTTATAAAGACCTGTTTTATGAGTATATAGCACAAGTTAGTGTGTAGGATGAGAGTTCAAAGAATGACCTGTTCGAACAATATCCCTGTTATAACAGTATCGGCTGAGGGCCTGTTCTATTAGACAACATTCAGGATAGGTGCTCCCAGATTAGATACGCTTGTTATCCACGTATTCTGGTCATAGTCACATTGAATAGCTTTACTTAAACTCTATCGACTGCAGCTTCAGAGTGTTCTACACACCTGCTGCTTTAAAGAGAGCATTGGAGTCTAATCGCTTGCTTAAAACCCTGCTTATAGGGATTGCTGCTTTAGATAGTGCAGCAGTAGCGATCAGTATCTGCATATTTTTGGTTCTCAAATACTTAAACCCTAGTGACTGCTGCTTTAAAGAGAGCATCGGAGTCTAATCGCTTGCTTAAAACCCTGCTTATAGGGATTGCTGCTTTAGATAGTGCAGCAGTAGCGATTAGTATCTGCATATTTTTAGTTCTCAAATACTTAACCCTAGCGACTGCTGAAATAAATTGTTTTTTGCCTCCTGCTGTGTAATGAGTACGCTATTGACTATGTTTGACTGTTCTGTGGGGAAACGTTACTGCTAGTACACTGTTATTTCTCTCAGAAGTGCTTACTCCTCAAGTGCATGACTGTTTATTGTTTGGATGTACCTAGGGAATATGAATGTGTTTGGCACTGCTGTAATTACTGAATCTGCTAGTTGTCTAGGTTTTTGTTAAATTACTTACTGTGCAACACGCCAGCTTCCACGTGCAAGTGTTCTCTACACGCGCCTGGCTAATTGCAACTACTGGAAGCGCCTAGGACCTATTATTGTATTGATGCAGTAACACAGGAGCACGCTATTTATTTAGTAGTACCTACTGTTGGAACTAATGTATTTCTAATGATATTGTTTCCTTAAATTCTATTGCATTAGAGCCTTGTTATATACCTCTATATGGTATACAGTATTTAACTGTGCATTCAACCATTGTGTTAGAATTACATTGCCATATTATTTCTATTGCTAATGTATTTGTTCTGCAATATTTCACTGTATTTTTATATAGTATACCTAGCCACTATCTGCTCCAATTTTTAGTATTGTTTGTGCCTTCAACACTGCTTCAGCTGCCTATCACCACTACTAAAGAAAAGTTGTTGTTACTATTACACCTTTACTAATCCTCTCTCTACTTTCTCCCCTGTCTCCAGTTGTTTCCACCCTGCATTTTCCCCTTGAGACCTCGCCTGGGTTGTTACACATACCTACTAAAGCCACCTGACTCATCCATTGTTCTGCAAGTCTACCTCTCTGCTGCCTCAACCCCCATCGGGAAGGTTGATTCAGGTCTCTCCCAAAGGACACACAAGAGGTATGTGTAACTACTGCTACTAAGCTTCTGTAATTATACTCCTTGTTGTAATCTGTGTAAGCTATCTCCCTGCCAGAACAGCCAGCGGCCTACATCCCCCTCTCATCTTTGCCTCTCTACTCTCACCCTTATCTACCTCTCTAATCCTTTCAGGCCCCTTCCCTTTCAGTCCTCTTTAGCCCACTCATTGCCTTAGTGGACTAGTGTATTTCTACATTTAACCACTAGAGGGCACCCCCCCCCTTTGATATTCCTTACTATACTTACTCATTGCATTTTACCTCACCAGCCTTTTCTTTACTTTCATTTCTTTCTACACTTATTTTACCTTTACTAGCCTTTGCTTTACTATCATTTCTCTCTAAACTCCCAGCCCTCTCTACCCATTATTTCTAGAACCTTACTTACTCTGTTACAGCTTACTTTCCTGCAATCCTTGCCCCACTAATTGGCTCTCGTCCTTCTCCTGGTGTTTCCCGCTCCGTTCGCCCTTCGGGCTCACTCCGTTCCCCTACCCTGCCCCCAAATTCCACCCGCCCCCAGTACCTCTTGCTATATCCCTCTTGTTTCCACACCTACTTCCTCCCTAAACCAATCAACCTTCAACACCACAGACACACCCCCAACAACCTATTATCCAATTTGTAACCACACCCACAGCTACTACATATTTTACATTCTGACTTCTAAACACTCACTTACCTAGCTTAATTACATCCAGCTCCACTCTTACTACTCTTTATCTTACTCAACCTACACAAGCTTTTTTCTCATCACGTGCATAATTAAAGTACAACACATATATTACAACTTTCACACTCAATACAAAGCAACTTCGCAACATGCCCCTAAATCCTTCATCCCTCTTTATTCTTCTATTACTTTCTCTTAAACTATCATATCTTTATCACCTCACCCAACCACATACTCTTTACCTTTCACAACCTTATCATACAACCAACCACCTGAACTCCCCACTACCACAATTGCACACTCCTATCTCCCCCCATCTTTACCCAATAACACAGCTCTACACCTTCTCATTCAAAGTTTTCACCTCTCAGAAAAATTATATCCCCTTAGTAACTATACACCCCTTGGCCATCACAGCAGACACAAATCATTTTTTGACTCCTCTCAACTATCTTTTGAACCCCATCTTTCATTTCATTACCTGTCTTTTATCTGGTGATATCCATCCCAACACCGGCCCCTCCTCATCTTCCTCCTCACACAAGCCTATATTCTTTACTTCCATTAACTCACAAAGTATAGTGAATAAAGTCCCAATCCTCCATGCATGGCTCAGGTATAACAAACCTGACATACTATCTATCTCAGAAACATGGTTAAAGCCCTCTATAAAAGACTCCGAAATAACTCCACCCACCTATTCAATCATCAGAAAAGACAGGACCCAAAAGAAAGGCGGTGGAGTTGCTCTCCTATACTCGTCTTCCTTGCTAGTCACCCCATATGACAAACCTATTCCTACATTTAAAAACGCTGAAATAATCCTTTCTCTCCTACAAGTTAACAAGCACAAACACATATGCCTAGCATCCCTCTACATCCCCCCAGGGGACAATATTTCTACACTCGAAAACATTCTCTCTTGGCTCTCTGATAATATTAGCAATGAAACCATAATCCTAGGAGATGTAAATATTAATTGGACCTCCATTCAGTCTCCAACCAACCATCTTAACATCAATCTATATAACTTTTCCCAACTAATCAACACCATAACCCACCCATCAAAGGACCCCTCCAGTGGCACCATCCTTGACTGGATTCTAGTGTCACACCCCATTACTTTTCTGATAGCGGTACACTACCTGACCCTCTTAGTGATCATCTGCCTACTTTCACTCACCGACTCCCCTGCATCTCCAATCGCTCCCACAACTACATCACTACCCGCAATAACAAAAGCTTCAACCCATCAATCTTCATAGATTCCCTAAAAGCAGTTAATTGGAACAATCTAAAGACACTGCCCTTAGAAGAAGCAGTTGCCCACTTTAACTCCACCTTCTTAGGAATACTTGATTGCCAAGCCCCACTAAGAACAAAAAGAATAAAAATAAAATCTGCCCCCTGGCTAACCAAAACCACATTATCAGCTATGCGCCTTAGAGACAAAGCCTGGGGACTCTACCTGAGAAATAAGACCCCAGAACAACATATTGCATATAAAACCCTTCGAAATAAAGTTAAAAAGCTAATTATCTCTGATAAACAACAATACTTCTTCTCACTCCAAAACAATAACAAAACTAACCCCCAGAAATTCTGGAAGGGGATCTCCACCCTTCTTAACCCTAGCAAACCTCATACCCCAACCCCAGACCCAAATATCCCAGACTTGGATTTAGCTACACAGTTCAACTCCTTTTTTATCGACTCCATTAACAAACTCACCTCCTCCTTTACAGGCCCCACCTCACCTTCTAAGATACCCCTTCCCTCTACTGCAAATAACCCTATCCCCAATTCTACTTCACTCTGCCTATCTTCCACCTTAACCACTATCCAAACTCCCCCTCCACCTGTACCCCCCTCTAATTCTCCCTCTCTCCATCCTTCTCCATTCTCACTAAAACCTATACCCACTGCCACTATAAAGAAACTCCTTCAGAAACTGAAGCCATGTACTAATGCCCCTGACAACATTCCCTCCTACTTCCTACGTATAGCAGCAGATGCAATTGCTTATCCTATTAGCATCTTAATCAATCGTTCCATCCATGAATGCATTGTACTCCAATTGTGGAAGCAAGCATTCATAATCCCCCTACATAAAGGAGGTAACAATTGCAACATCAGTAACTTTCATCCCATTGCTATTCTGTCCCCCATTTCTAAACTTCTAGAAAAGTGTATACACCTTCAACTTCTGCCACATCTCTTAGATAACAATCTGCTAACCCCTACACAACACGGATTCAGGCCAAATCATAGCACTATGACAGCCCTGTTGTCCTTTCTTGAGACTGTTATCACAGCACGTGATTCCGGCCACATTGTCTCCACCTTACTACTTGACCTCTCCAAAGCCTTCGACACCATTTCACATAACTTGCTCTTAACCAAACTGTCAAAACTTAACCTCTCTCCCTCTACCATAAACTGGTTCTCCAGCTATCTATCAAATAGATACCAAGCTGTAATATGGAAAAAGGCCACTTCCCCATTACTTAGTACCCTTACTGGAGTTCCTCAAGGATCTATTCTTGGTCCCCTCCTCTTTAATATATTTATCAATGATTATCACAAATCTATCCCATTTGCAAACATCATCCAATATGCAGATGATTCAACCATCATCTGCTCTGCCACCTCCCCCTCTCTGCTCCAAAACTTACTCAGGAAGCTTTTTCAATTACTGAACATTGGATGAAATCAAATCACTTAGCACTCAATGCCTCCAAAACAAAACTTATGGTATTCACCCCCTCAAAATCCACTTCCTTCAACATGAACTCTTTCTCAATTACCAGCCAAAATAACTCACCCCTTAAACTAGTGTCCGAAACTAAGCTACTTGGTGTACAGATTGACAATCGGCTTAGTTACAACTCCCATCTTCAACTAAATATTAAAAAAAACCATCAAAAACTAGGTATGCTATACCATCAGAACCAATACCTTACAAGCTCTTCCAAAATCACACTCGCTTCCTCTTTTCTCATCCCCTCCCTTCTCTATGGGGCTCCATTATTGACCGATCTTCAGACTTCTCTAAAAAAACAGCTTTCCTCCTGCTATAACAAAATTGCCAAATTTGCCAACAGCCATAGGTCCACTACTCATCACTGTTCCTCTCTCCATAAACTAAACTGGCTCGAATTACCTAATCAACTCATATATATACAGCTGACTTTCGCTCACAAGCTCATCCTTAGCCCCTCTCTCTGTCCCTCCCTGTCTTCCGCCTTCAAAATGCACCTACCTAACAGAGTCTTAAGGTCTAACAATCAAAACCTACTACAAGTACATAAACCATCTCATCCCCCAGGTA
Organism: Protopterus annectens; assembly: GCF_019279795.1. Lineage (NCBI taxonomy): Eukaryota > Metazoa > Chordata > Ceratodontiformes > Protopteridae > Protopterus > Protopterus annectens. The sequence goes on from NC_056751.1 coordinate 202,882,439, forward strand.
AACACCTATTATCTTTTAATCTTGCTCGTCTCTGGAACTCACTTCCACCATCCATTCGTACCACCTCTAACCAGTACATGTTCAAAAAATCTCTTCATACATATCTAAGATCCCAATGGGATTGTTCTTGCTCCCTCCCCTCATAATTCTATGTTATCCCATTCTTCTTCCCATATATGATACATAACTCTTCCTATCTAAGCTTATGTTCCCTCAGAATACCTACCCTGCAATGCGAGTCTATGTCTTCTTCTGAACAACTTCTTTGAATGCATAAAACATTACTCTTTTAACTTATTCCCCTGACATTTAATCCACATCAGATTATATCCACATCAGATTATATTGTTTTGAATGCTTCTTGAATTTTTGAGCCTAAATGTGTTAAATGTTTTATCTTTTACTCTGTATAAGTATTATTGTAATTTTTGCATGTACCTGTTTTTGTCTGTATTGGAGCTTTTCTCCCCAGGACTCCATTGAAAACGGGTTCTTTTGGCCCAATGGACTATCCTGGTAAACCAACTGCAAATAAATAAATAAATAAATAATAAATAACACAACACAGCACAACATAACATAAGATAACATAAAACAAAATAACATAACATAACATAATATATAATGATGACCAAACTGAGGAGCCAAACTGTGCCAATCTCAACTAATAAACAAAAAAGACACAGTATAAATGCTACAAATGCACCAGAAGACCAAGCAAATCAGACATGTCAAAGAAAAGTTTATACAAAATTTATTCCAATCCAGTTAATGACTGTTAATATATAATAATCATGTTGACTCATTGTTTTAGATGCCTGAATCAGAACCTGCAGCTTTTAATCCATGCATTTCAATCAGACAGTTTGTGCATGGCACTGAAGTCAGACATTTTGTCCTAGTAAATTCAAATCCCCACATAGGCATATATTTTCCTTGCTGACCTCCACCTTTTCAGCATTAGAGACAAATAATTTGTAATCTGTTTCTGGGTAGATACTAAAAAAGTACACTTCATTTTGTACTACAGTAACCAACCCTTAATTTGAATTTGCAATGTTCAGTGCTATGTACTGAATCAATAAATATAAAAGAAAATACTGTCTTACCCTTTAGCATAATACCAACTTTTCTTCAAAATACATAAGAGGAAAAAATACACAGATATTTGAAATTTCAGTTTGCTAAACTTAATAGTTTTACATTAGCAGTACTGGGCCCTTGGATCATTAAAAGCATCTAGGACATGTATTTAGTTGAGAGAATAATCTTGTCCATTTAATTGAACTCATTATGCATCTGGCATTAAAGCTGGTTATCAAATGCAGTACAAAGGCTGAAATATGCCATCTGCCATTTGAAAAGCACTTAACTTTAAAAGTCACTGTGATTGCTGGCAGTCTATATTTTTCTACTCAGTCTGGTCTCAGTAAGCTGGAACTTTGTACTTTTCAGGCTTCAGTTCAACTAATCTCAAGTTTTCAAAACTAGAAGAGGGGGATTGATTTCCCACACTATTATTTTTGTTATTTTAATACAAATGTGTATAAACAAATACTTAAAACTGTTTTTCAGTATCAAAGTTTAACTAACTAGTAAAGGTGACTTTATGGAAACTCAAAAAGCAACTTTTGTTCAAATGCTAAGTATTTACAAGAAAATATTATCAACAAGTATATTTAAACAAGACTATACTATACTTGTACTCTACACAATATTGTTTTGTTATTGCATCACTAATCAAGTTAGTAAGAATTACCTTTTATTTGAAGAGCACCATATGTCCAGATCTATGAAGAACACATTTATGGCCTTACCGACATTAATGTACACTTTGTTTAGTAAGTCTGACTTTTATTAATTCTTTTCAGTCCTGGTGTCAGTGTCACAATGGCATTTCATCATGCCCCTCATCATTTCCTGTTTATAATCTTCTTGACATTATGGTATACCATGGCATAGAAGCTGTATAAATATACAGTCCTTTATCCAGTATTGACTTCAGATTTCTTTAATCTTTCTTGATGACTACTAGCTGTAATGGATTACTTCAGCAGCTTGACTTTGGCCATTTCCTAGAATCTACATTTACAGTCTCCAGTACAGACAAACCAGGATTTTACACCCTACGTTATACTGATGAGTTGAAGCTGTTTAAAGCCATTCGGCCTTCTGATTCTGTTTCTTAACTGGTACATCATATTGTCTGTGTGATATCTGGGAAGCCAAATTGATTTAAACATCTGATGTATGATTCTTTTTGTTTATTTCAGACTGGGGATTTGAGCTCTGCTGATTCTGTAGCATGAGGCGACTCTGTGCATACTGAGAAGTTGCTGTTATCCAACACCATTTTTACCTGTGTGAAACTCACACACATAGTGTGGGTTTGTTTACAACTCTATATGATTATGTTTATTAAGCCTCTACCAGCTGTAAATAATGTCAGATATTCCTCCAAACCTTTACAGATTCTACTCTCACTAGATTCTACTCTCACTTGAACATCATTATATCTCCTTTTCCTTTGCACATTTTTTCCCACTCACTTTATTTCTCTTGTACATTAAGTGCTGTATCACACAAAAATGCCTTTGTTTTTATTAGCCTTCTGCTTCTTTTTGGTCCACATATTTCTTTCCACTATTTTTTGTGTCTCTTTCCAACACTGGTTCTTCATTGTGGAATATTCTTCCCTTTCATGTAAAGACTTTAATAAATCATTATGTCTTTTTCTCTGTATTAAAATCATATTTTCATCAGTCACAACCAGCTATTATTATTTGACATCAGCCCTCACCATTCCAGATGCTTTTTTTACTGTGCAGACTGCTGCCTACTCACTGCTAAATGCATCATAGACTGATATTGTATCTGTCGTTCAGACTTGCCTACTGTGTTTTAACAGTATTATTTAACAGTGTTATTCATGTTTCATATTCTTGTGGCTGCAACGCATGATAACTGTAGAATACTTCAATAGGTGCCTGCCTGTCATTATTTGTTGATTTCAAACTTCAGTGGTTTGCCAGAAAGCCAGAAATTTTATGAGGGCTAACCCCAAAACATGTTTCAAAAACCTAGACATTTTTTGGAAATCTGGACAGTCGAGAAGTATGATTCACACATTGGAGATTGTTTTACAATAGTTGTTTCCATACTTAAAATGAACTGCTTTGTTGACAATGAGAAAAGATCCTTTGAAAAATCATTCAAATACTTTTAAAATGCTAAAAAAATAAGATGTGCTTGTTAACTAATTTTCTCGGATTGTAATTTAAGCTTGTTATTTCTATAATTATAGAAATATAATCATTTGCACTAATTCCACTGTTTTAACACATGCATGGTACACATGTAAATGTTTTATCCTAAGTATTATAATTCCATGAACATATGGCATCCTTAACAAAGCAGTGTAAATGTGAGAAAATAACTAGCAAACAATTTGTTCTCTGTGATCACTGCAAAATAAAAAGAAATGTTTTCTGTAAGTGTTTATATTTGACACTCAGTTAACTTTATTTCAGCTGACTTATGAGATAACTTTCTATGACATGAATTATAAATGGGACTGGTATCATACAACAAATTAGTGTTATTACCAGCATGATCTTCAATTATGTATTCGTTTACCGCACAGACCATATGCTGTAACCTAATTTGTCTATACCAGCATCCCTGCTTAGGCTGTAACTTAATTTAGATTACTGTAGTTTGATTTTCTTTATTGTGAACTAATAACACAAATTCTAAATCAACTTTTTTTCTTGGATTAAGGTGCTATGCCATATTTGCAAACTATATCAAAATGGCTATGATTCAGAAAGAATGTTTACACTCAATGAATGCAAATGAAGACATTCATAATAATCTGATGACCAGTTATACACCATACACAGTTCTAAATTCTTTGTTAGGATGATGAACATTATATGGTACAAGTAAAAAGAAGTAAAGAATACATGAAACTAATGTTTAGACCTTAGAAATAGTTGGTCCTCTCTGGTAAATGCTGTATTATAGCTGATCTTGCTAGTGACTGAGTAGCTGGTGACAGTGTTTGAATCTTCCTACTTGCACCAAGGCAGAGAGCATTTAGAGGTAATCACTAGTTAAAGCTAGACCAACTCCCTGCACAATATGTTGTTAATAGATAGCACTTAGACAAAAAGCTATTGCAGTCAGGTGACATGCAGCACATATGGCAACACATAGTTTGTGGAAGAGGCCATTGCCCCTGAAAAATTGAAGTATACCTCAGTCAGTAGGCTTGCTAGCATCATGGACATTGCACTACCACATCTGTACACTATACAGTAATCGGAGATCATGGCTGCCAAGTTCTAGATAATTGGGAACATTGGGGCATGAATGGCTGGCCTGAAAGGCTCTAGGGCCATTAGCCTAGTAACCTCCTATGATCCTATGCAAGACTATCTCATGCTGTAATAGTGGTAAATATATGAAAACTCCAACAGTAACTTTGTACCCTGTATTGATGGAAGGAATTAAAAATACAGTATACCTCTCTACAGTATTTGATGCTTTTGACTATACCACATTACCTTGAAAGGCTACATCTGGTGAAGATGCCAGAATGGATAGCAACCAGGGCTTGGCATTTCTTGAGCTGTCAACCTGTGTGGAGAGCAGACAGATGATGCCATGTGTTGCTATGAGCACATACGCAGTATACATGTATCATACATGTGGAGGATAAGTGCACTCTCTGAGAAACACTTATTAGACAATTCCAAAATAGCCATCTAGTGGATGAGTGTTCTTCTGAATAACCCATAGTTGAAGTACTATGCCATACAAACAAAGACTTTGTGAAAGTTCTTTTTTTTTCCCATAACAGCAGAAAGTGGCTATCCATGTGAGCCACGGTTCATGACAGGCTATCCATGTGAGCTACGGTTCATGACAGTTATCTGCCATTGTTATAATGCTGCAGAGAAATCATACAATGAAACACACATGTTAACTGGCAATCATACAATGAGACACACATGTTAACTAGCACAGGGACTAACAAGGTGTTTGATATGCTAAAACCCTGATTCAGATAATTGCATACATCAAGTGGCTTCCTACAACAGAAGCCAAGAAGACATTAGGGACTGCTCTTCTGTGTACCATATTGTACACCTTTGTAGCATCAAATCATGTGGCTTCCATGTGTAAGGTGCCTGGGCTCTCTATCCACATCCCCAACACTAGAACCAGAACTTCAAAAATTCAATGATGAGAATGGCATATAGGAAGAGGTTTATGCTGCAAAAGTCATACTTAGTATACAGAAGTGGCAATACGTGTTAGAAAACATGGCACTATAACACACCACACATGTACACAGATTAACATTATGTCTGGACAGGGAGTATTGTACTTACATGATATACACAACAAATCCATGCACATGCACTCTCAGACAGGATAGATGGGGAATTGCCATTATCCCCTGGACAGGTAGTGGATACATACAGGAAAGGAATTTCTCCAAACATCTGGGTAGGAAATAGATCACACACAGGAAAGGAATGCCAGCAGATATTTAGATGGATAATGAATTGCAAACAGAATAAAAATACTCACACATGGTTAGAAAGCAAACAGATTACTCACAGAAAAGAAATACCCAGATACAGCTGGTCAGGTAAAGGAGTGCACATGGGAAATAAATACCACTACACATCGAGGCAGGCAATCAATTACACATAGGAAAAGAATATCAGCACATAGCCAAACAGGAAATTATTTACATTATTTGAAATGATAATAGGTTACTTACAAGAAAGGAATACTGTCTCAGAACTGAACAAAAAATAGATTACACACAGACAGGGAATACCAGCATACATGTGATCAGGTAATGGAATAAACACAGGAAAGAAATACCCCGTACATCCAGACAGGTTATGCATGACAAAAAGAAAGTAATTCCCAGACACATCTGCACAAGAAAATTGTTTTCACACGGGAAAGGTGTGCACACAAACATCCAGGGGTAATAAAGTATACAGTAGACATAGAAAAATAGTACCCATAAACACATGGAGAGATAATGGATTAAACTCAAGAAAGGAATACCCACACATATCAGGAACGGAAATGGATTACACATATGCAAAAGAATACCCACACACTTCTGGGCAGAAAAGAAATTTCAGTACACATCTGAACATAAATAGATTGCACTCAGTAAGGGAATATCCACACATATACAGATAAGTAATTAATTACACAGAGAAAATTCCAGACAGGTAATGGACTACCCACAGAACAGAAACACCCACACTCTTCTTGACAGGCAATTGATTACCCACAAGAAAGGAATGCCCACACATATCTTGGAAAGGTAATGAATCGCATACAGGGAACTAATACCACACACATATGAAAAGTTAGTGGATTACAAACAGGAAAGGAATAACTGCATATACCCAGGCAATAAAGGATTACGCACAAAAATGGAATACCTAAACAGATCTGGTGATGTAATAGGTTACACACAGAAAAGGAATCCCAACATTTATCTGCATAAAAACGAAAGAGAGAGCAAAAAAACAACCAGACATAAAATGGATTACACCCAGAAAAGGATACCTCACAAACACTTATCTGAAGATGTTATGGATTACTCACAGGAAAGGGCTATCCAAACAAACAGAGAGGTATTTGATTGCAAACAGGAAATGAATATCCACATTTCGACTCAAGAAAGAAATCCAAAGACACAACTGAACAGAAAATGGAGTACACACAGGAGAAGAATACCTACACAAATGCAGACAGGAAATGGAGTACACACAGGAAAGGAATACCTACATATATCTGGATGGTAAACAGATTGCATAAAGAAAAGCAATATTCCCACACATCTGGACATATAACACATTACACACAAGAGAGGAATACCTGCCTGCCATTAGAGAGGCAATGAATTATAACAAGAAAATAAAATAATACCCACACACTTCTGCAAAGGAATTCAAAGACACATTTGAGTAGGAAATGTTTTAAACATAGGAAAAGAATATAAACACACATCCAGACAGGTAATGGATTTCACTCATGAAAGGAATAGGTACAAAAATCTACAGATGTTAAGAATTATCCACAGGAAAGGAATACCAGTACTCATCTGGACAAGACATGGATTACACACAGGAAGGGAATATTCACACATATGAACTGGTTATGGATAACACACACACACACACACACACACACATTTGCAGATACAAACACACACTCACATGCAAAAATACACGCACGCACGTGCACATACACACATACACGCACGCACACACACACACACACACACACACACACACACACACACACACACACACACACACACAAACACCCACATCTGATTAGCAAACGGATCGCATCCTGGAAATCAGTATGCAATTACTTCCATATAGTAATGGATTACAGACAGGAAATTAGTAACTATGCTCATTCACAAAGGTGATGAGTTACACATAATAAAGAAATGCCAACACATTTCCACAAAGATGTTGAATTACATATTGAAAATAAATACACACATATATCTGGAGAGGATTACACACATTAAGGAATACCCACACACAAGTGGAGAGGTAATGAACTACACACACACACACACACACACACACACACACACACACACACACACACACACACACATACACACGCATCCCTTTCTCCATTTTTGCATACAGGGTTGGGGAGTCACATCGACAGTGACCATCATCTAGAGCCAAAGTTCACACAAGAAATAAATTACACACAGAGAAGGAATACACCTATGCATTCTGACAGATAATGGAATACCCACAGGTGAAATGGATTAGATACAGGAAAGGAATTCCCACACACATGCTGCAGAAACACTGAACACTATTGAGTGGATACTTGAATTTAATTGAGATTGCATAGAACTGTCAAATATGCCTTTATCATGGTGATATTCTAAGATCGGTATAATTAAGCAAGTTCCCTGACCAAGAAAAAGCTTAGATGTTTTGCTGCCACTTATACACCCCATAAAGAACTGGGAGTGAGTTAGTCTCACAGTATGTGAGTGGTGTAGAACTGTGTCATTCTAGCCCAAATCTCAAGGGTAGCTGTGGCAAGATATTCATGATCTTACCACAAGATCAGCCGGGTTAGTTACAACAATGGACTGATAACCATATCCACCCCCAACTACAAACATTCTACAGGTAAGGGTGTACACCTCAATCCACCTATATGATGACCGATATCTAAACCAGCATCAACCAATGTTGTAAAGTGGTAGTATTGGGACTAAATGGTCTGTGAAAGTCCTTGCAGGAAGTACATTAATTCTTGATGGTGTACTCCCATTTTTTCCATGTCCTGTTACATTAATTTCCCCATGATGGCTTTCAGCAGCACTCAAGATTTTTGGAACTGAATAGCCTGTGAAAATTCTTGCTGGCTGTTTTTGAATTACTTATGGTGTTTTCCCATCTTCTCCATGTCCCATTACATGCCCCCATGGTACCTTTTAGCACTTTTGGGATGGAAAAGTATGTGAATGTTCTTGCAGATCATTAATGAATTCTTTATTAAGGTGTTCCCCCCTTCATTCTTGTGTCTCTACATTTCTCATAGTGCCTTTGAATTTTATCTTACATAGTCATAAGCATGTGAGAAACAGAGTGTAAGGAACTATGCTTTCTCATTACAAAAGTCATAATCTGTCTGGTAATTCTGTTATTTAGCTGCAGCAAAAAATGTTTGTACAAATGCAGTTATGGTGCCTGGATAACTCAGGGTCCTCAGATGTACCATGGCTTATAGCCTGGTGGCCTTCTTTTATTTTTTTCTTTATTAATTTATTTGTGAATAGATAAAGTGAGCTGGCCTATGGTGGTCCATTTTCAGCCATGACCCAGGGCACAGGAATCTGGCGATATGAACCACAAATCTTGTCACTGGGCCACCTACCTTATAACTATCATCTCTGAAATGCCCGGTGTCATCATTAGTTGGCAATACTTTAGATTCCATAATATCAGCTGTCACTGCTGTAACAATGTACAGATAAACATACTATTTAGTAATCTATGATTACAAGATCAATGGAATATGCATGTCAGATCTTGAGAGTTTCACCTGGTTTCAAAAGTTATTATTTTAATTGTTTGAATAGCTAAATATAATGTGAAATAGATATAATACACTCTAATGGACTCATAAGTATGAAAGTCAAGAAGTGCACTAATGAATGTTGGATTAATTAGAAAACTGCAGGTTTTCTACATACGTTTACACAGTATGTGGTTTGATTATCAACAGCTCGTGATATGCATACCTCCCAGCTCCCCATGATTTTACAGAATGTTCCTCATTTTGTCTCATATGTTTGCCCTACCCATCTTAATTTTTTTGGCAGTTGCCTTCAGATTATAGCTAGTCTGCAATGCCAGTCATTAGAATTTCATACCTCTTATTATTCAAAACTGCATGATGATGCAACACCTGTCATTCCATTAACTTTTTATATGAATCAGAAAACTTTTTAAAAATTGCCCCTATTTGGTCTTCTGTGCACCCATTATTTTTGGCTTTATCTGAGAGTTATGATTTATGTTGTCTTCCACACTATAGTGTCACTGATAGGAGAATGTTCATTAGCAATCTATGCCATATATAAAATGACACTATCAGTGACAGAAATGTATTTGTAACCCCCTGTCAACAATGCATTATACACAGTGCAAAACATCACTTATGACTTTTATCAATCCATTCAAACATATGATCAGTAAATAAGTCACATATGCTTTATTGTGGTGTACTTGAATATAATAAATGTTGCAGTGCTGAGCATCATACAAGTTAATCTCACTTGGAGTCAAATGAGCAACTGCAAACTATATAGCCATAATGACTTGCTCCTACAGAAGGACATGAAACATGGCTGTGTCAACTGATATTTATGTGGTTGTTATTGGAACATTATTGCAATCGTCTATTCTAATTCTCTTGTTCTTGCAACCATTTTTCATCACTCCATCTAAATTTCATAATGTTGAACTCCTAATCTTTCTTCTCAAATTAAACAACCATAAAAAACTATGCATTATTGCTCTCTATATTTCCCAGGAAAAACAAAAAATCCCAATTCTAGAAGTTTTCTCCACTGGAGAACTAATAATATACCATATAAAAATATTATTCTTGTTGGTGTCAACACTGACTGGCAAAACCTTATAACAGACTACCCATTTACTAGCATGAGTCTATACTGTTTTATTCAACTTATAACCATGCCTACACATTTTGATAAAAGTAGCAACACTAGCACAACTCTCGACTGGAAACTAGCCTTAAAACCAAATCTTTAATCCTCACTTGGTACTCTCCTTGACTCCCTCATTGACCATCATCCTATTTATGTCCAGAGACTATCTACTCAACATATCAAACAGTACTTATATAGGAATAACCTTAATCTCACTGAAAGTAACATGTCTTCAGCAAGAGTCTCAAATCTCTTAACTGGTCTTCTCTCTACACTTTAACATTAGGGCATGCTGTTCTTAAATTTAACACCCTAATCTTAGACACCCTAAATAGCCTTGCTCCAGTAAGAAAGAAAAGAGTCAAAACCAAACAGACGCCCCACTCTCACCCAGGCTATCACATGCCAGTAAAACACTAATGACAACTAAAGAGATAAAGCGTGTAGAAAATGGCAAAGAATCTAAATTTACTGAACAACAACAAAACTTTAAACATCTCCAAAACCTCATTAAGGAATGGTTAACATCAACAGAGAAACAATACTACTTACACTCACAAACTACCGAAAAACATAATCCAAAAAAAGATCTGGTCCTCACTAAGAAAATTGTATTTCCAGGAATACCAAATGCTCCAGAACAATGCCCTGACATCTCTCCCATAGAAATTGCTATCAAATATAGCACCCATGTCATAGACTCAATAATCACAGTTATTACTATTTCCTCACCTATCCACTCCATCATTTTTACACATAAAGGAAGTTACTCCACAGACATAACCAATTTCAGACCTTTGCTAACCTGTACCGCTCTATAAAAATACTAGAAAAATGTATTCACAAACAAATTTTGCAGTATCTACTTCAAGACAACTTACTAACCATCATGCAACATGAATCTGAGCCATCTCATAGCATAACAACTGCCCTCATATCCTTCCTAGACACCATCATCAAGGCCAAAGATGACAAACAATTAGCTGTTTTCCCCATTTACAGACCTCTCCAACACCTTTCATACAGTCTGTCATTCCACATTACTGTCAAAAATGTCTTAGGTCTCTCTATCTCTAATCTTAGCTGGTTTATTAGCCACCTATTCAACCATTATTGATCAGTTAATGGCTCTGTTCTCTCTTCCTTAATCCAAGTTAATACTAGAGTCCCTTAAAGCTTGATCCTAAATCCTCTTCTTTTTAACACCTCTATTAATAACATACATGCATCCTCCCAACAAGCTTCTCAATACAGTGTTCAGATGATGTTGCCCTCATCTACACATCTAATAGCATGTCCCATTTACAAACCATCACACAAAATACCTTCAGCTCCATAAAAAAACCTGTCTAAATGACAATCAACATCTCCTCAATAAAAATGCTATTATTCTTCCCAGAATCCCTAACACTAACTGAAGACAGCTTTAAACTATCATCACTAAGCAACACCACTATAAAAGTAACTTCTCACACCAAGCTGTTAGGTATAATAATTGATGACCAACTTAAATTGGACCTACATATTCAAAATGCCATGAAAAACTCAAACCAAAAAAACTGAACAACACAGCTATTGCAACAGTAGCCAATCCATCTCTCCTCTATATACCTACTTTATGTTTCACCTACACTTGCCAATATATGAAGTATCCTGAGTTCAGCATTTGAATCTTGCTATAATAAAATGGTCCGAATTGTATCAAATCAGACTTATAACTCCTATCATGGTTCATCCATCCATCCTCAACCCCTTTTCCCATTTTACACATGGGGTGTCACTTCAACAGTGACTATCGTCTAGAACCAAGGTTTACACCACTGGTTCTTTTCTGAAAATTCTAAATTGGTACAAGCTACCCTACGATTTCAAATACAATGACTTCTCCATGCCCATAAAATAATATTAATACTTCTGCTTGCCTTGTTGCCTACTCAGTCTTAAATCACTACTAACAATTGTTCCCTTCATTCTTTCAAAAAACAGCTCCTCACAATCTTTAATCCCAACAAATCTCTTGGACATTCTCTGTACTCTGACTCTGTAGCCATAACCTGGAGCACCATCCATATCAACATTAGATAAGTAAAAAAACACTCAGTTGTTCAAGCACTCCTTAAAAACATTCCTGCACCACTTCTAGCTCTGTACCTGTAACATACCTGGCTAATATTTATTTCCCTATATCTTCCCATAATTTTATTTCACCACACCTTCTTATTATTCTCTATCAGTTGTCAACTACTCAGCTTATACTTTTCTTCACCCTAAAGGCTCTCTTTTTGTCACTATCACTATAACTATTTATAAAATTATATAAACTCTTAATTTGATATCTCCACTCAAATTTTCTCCTTCCATACTTTCAGATCTCTCAATGTATATTATATTATATTATATTATATTATATTATATTATATTATATTATATTATATTATAATCAAAAACGATCTAATCTGAACATGTAACTCATTATTTTATTGCATATCTATTTGTCACTATGTTCTCTAATACTAGTGTGCTTGCTTGTTTATACAATGCTTATTACTGGAGCTTTTCACTACTGGCCTCCACTGAAATGGGCCCTTTTCCCAGTAGGACTTTCTCCATACACAAATATCAAATAAATAAAATAAAAAAATAAACAGCAATTAGAGAGAGGATAGAGACTGTCCAGTAAAACAGTCTTCCAGGCAACTATCAAGAAGAAACATTCTTTAGATGTACACATCATGACATATTTCTCTGTGTGTGTGTGTGTGTGTGTGTGTGTGTGTGTGTGTGTGTGTGTGTGTGTGTGTGTGTGTGTGTGTGTGTGTGTGTGTGTAGAAAATGGATCCTAGTGGTCCTTTTCAGGTTTAATCTGTGGCAAGATGTAAGTGGCCATAAGACACTGATCATGATCTCCACTCTCTCTAACAACATGGCTCAACAGTCCGGTCTCACCATATCTGTGGCCAGTCTGATTGCATTAGGTGTTTTAAGGCAGTGTAACAATCACCTCATGTTTACTGATTGTTCACAGCCTCTATCAACTGATATTACAACCTGGGAGAGATATAAATATTTAAGGAACATGGAGACAGTCTCATGCATCAGCCCACTATCGTTACGCATCCTACACCCACATCACACTATCAGTCAAAATGCATCACTAAGCCTATAGCTTATACTGGTGCTGTAAAGAAAAAAATTCCAAAGCCCCCTAGACTAACATACTAAACAGCACATATTTCTTCAACATTCTCAGATACTGCAGCTCCATGCAGATTCCCTGAGGGTCACCAGGAAAGCATGCCTAACCTGTGGGGCCCACTAAGCTTGATATCGCATGGGAAAAAAAAACAGTTTTAGGTGGCTCTATAGTTAGCCCTACAGATTCCACACTCACCAGACATGAATAGAACAGGGATGTTATAAGTTACTTATCTGGTGTCATGATCTGTGCAGTCAAAAAAAGGCCCTCTGGTCCTTAAGCCAGACAAGTATGAATATGGCCTAGTGGAGGCCAGGGCTGGATCCAGCACTAGGTGACTCACACCCAGTACCAAACCCTTTTTTTTAAAGTTGGTTGAATTGTTCTGAAAAGGTTACTTTTGCCTCTGACTGCTCCATGCATTTTGCTTCATTGCTGAATTGAAAATAAATGTTTAAAAGTACAAATTTAAAATACATACTAATTAATGTTGCTGTATTTAATGAGAAATACATTAAATCTGTAAGTTGAATCAAATAACACATGCATTTATACATTGTCCAAAAAAATGTATGCTGTGGACATGTTTTGAAAATGGCCCAGAGATCCATGTACATTTAATCCACCACTGTCCATGTCTGAGCCTCAAGGGAATAGAAGTTTACTGTTGCTTATGCTAAGTCTACTTTCAGAGTGTAACTGTTTTGATAGACAATGGCCAACTGTGTTTGTACAATAAAATTTGAAAACAGTTTAGTAATTCTTCTTCTTCTTTCAGTTGCTCCCATTAGGGGTCACCACAGCGGATCATCTGTTTCCATTTCTTCCTGTCCTGTGCATCTTGTTCTGTCACACCAACCACCTGATATCCTCTCTCACCACATCCATAAACCTTATCTTAGGCCTTCCTCTTTTCATGTTACCTGGCAGCTTCATCCTTAGCATCTTTTTCTCAATATACTCTGCATCCCTCCTCAGCACATGTCCAAACCAACGTAATCTTGCCTCTCTGGCTTTGTCTCCAAACCTTCCAACCTTAGTAATTCTAATGATAACACACTCTCCTTTAGTGCAGAAGGCTGTAAGTTCTACTCTCACACCATGTAGGTGAATTGCTGACACTGCAGTACACTATAAGGAGGATCTACACTTGTGTGTGTAGCCCTTTGAATGAGATGATAAACTGAGGCCTCATCTGCTTGTACCAGTGGTAGGTGCTGTGAGATTTTTTTACATCCAATTAAGCCACTGAAAAGGGTAGGAGTCTTTATTTAAAAGAACATAAAGCATTATTTACAAAATTTACACACATATATATATATATATATATATATATATATATATATATATATATATATATACACATTTATTTTCTTACTTTTTATCAATTTTTTATAACATCTACATTTTTATTCTTCCAGAATTAACCACCATTCTTCTTCCATGAACACAATATTATTTTTTATGTGTCTGCAAAATCTATTTCCCTTTAAACAACTTTTCATTCAGTCTTTCATTCACAATAACCCACATTACAAACATAAATTCTTATCTACCTTTCTTACATGTTCTTTCTTATTATTTTTATATCTGTACACAATCATAGTTATATCTATATTGTGTATGTCATTAATATTAACTTTTTCTATTGTTTCGCCATTCGTTTACATTACAAAAAACACAATCCAATGTATTTTCCTCCTTAAACTTTCTTTATATATGAAATACTCCCCTTTACTCACAACTTTTTTATTGCCAGTCTCCATGGGAATTCTTGATACTTTTCTCTCACACTGCACCACTTTTTCCAGACTTTGATGGCTTTAATCACATCTTCTGTTAAATTTTCCCAATGTATTTATATAATATTGCTCCATAGCATTATCTTACTACATTCGTATACCTTTCTCTGTATCATTCATTTGTATTCTTTATGTCAGCATTTTTTCTTGACAATTTTTAATTTCATCATTTACATATTCTTTGTCTCTTTTTATTATTTTCATCGTCTCCCAGAACTTTTTGTAGTTATATTTAAACATTTTCACTATTAAATTCTCATTTTTTTGTTTACCCACTTTAGTACTCTATGCAAGTTAAAAGAAGCAGAATAAACAGCTAGATTTAGTAATCACATATGTAACAAAACGCCAGTTGTACAACTTCCTTTTTCATATTTTACTGGGATCATACAAATGTTTGACATATGTGCTACTTTTCCTATTGAAACTGAATTCACCAGATAAACCCTTTGCCCGAATGCTAATTTAAATGCCATCTACAGAAGTTATATTTCTTTTACTTTTTTTATCAAATCCTCCCATTGTGGCATTACATAACTTTTACCACATTTTATTCCTAGCAAAAACACTTCATTTAGTGGAAAAGGCACCCTTCCGATATTCATCACATATGATATAATGGCTTTCAGGTCCAATGAGTAGTAGTTTCAGAAGTATGTCTTCAAAGCCATCAGCAGCAGAAGCCCTGTATCAGCTCAAAGTGATTGAACTGTACTTTGCTGAATGTGGAAGGCTGGCAAGAGAGTCTGCACAATGACCAAACATGTGATAGGGTTCTGTTAACTAAATACATGTAAATCTAGAGCTAAATTCAATATAGTCCATAATGCAGAAACATAACTTCAACTCTGTAGTGTCAAATGTTTTCTTAATGTCAAGCAGAAGTGTGGTATATGCAGGGAGTGTATCAGGGGGTTCCTGTCAGAGTGCCCATACATACCACTTAGTGGATGTGGTCCTTCTATACTTCAACAGTCCACCTTGAGCTTGAAGGATAAGGAAAGACTAAACAGAACCCACACTGTTAGCAGACATTTTGTCTATGCCCTTTATGTCTGTGTTGTGCAAGGAGACAGAATGAAGATGTTGTGGATGGTCTTTTCCAAGCTCAATATAGGTAACAATATAATACATATCTCATTCAAAGATAATTGTAGGATATCTATGTCCTTTGAGTATACTTTCAAAAGAGGGTCTGCACATAGTATAGAATTCCACCAAGAGATAATATTGTTAATGTAATTTGTTGGCAAGTGCTCTTTTTAACATTAGACTGCAGTCTCACTGGATTTCATGGCTTGGACACTTTGGCACTATATGCAACCATTTGTTGCTTCTAAGGTATTGTAACACAGCTTTATCATATTACATCATGACTCTGGTGTATATGTATATATATATATATATATATATCTATATATATATATATATATATATAATTAAATGACTGCTGATTTATGTGTAGTTTTCACAAACAAGTCTTTTGATTTTGCTAACAAGAAGCATGCATTTAGATGCATCTCTATAGCATAATTGTTGTAGTTAGAAAACAGTTATCAAATTTATATAAACTTTCATTGTAGTAAGATTCTATCATTTTCAAATACATAAGAACTTCGAAACAAAAAAAAAAACTACAGCACATTATTTCTTTACATGTTCAAACACACATACTTAATCCCCATAGATTGTACATATGTCCTATCAACCATGCTGCACATTGCAAGCATAAGAAGCAATATGCCATAAATACAGTTCCTGTCATTCAGGTCTAAAATGGGATATCTCATTATGCTGATCAAAGCGTGGATTTTCTTGATTCTTCATTTAATTTTTAATGTTTATATAATGCTGAAATCTCCATTTCTGTTTTTATTATATCACAATTGCTTTGTTCTATTTGTTTTCATTTTTAATATTTAAACATTACAACTTTGATATGTTTAAAATATGTCTGGTAAATGAATGTATATTATGATATCAAATGTGAGCACCTAGTAAAGCATTTAACCTGTCTGCTACTAAGTGAGTTTATCACTTTTCTTTGCATGTTTCAAAATTTCTACAATTTTTTATGCAAGTAAATGCATTTTTGACTAGATGCACATCATGAACAATGAGCAGCTTGTGAAACACCAGCTTGATTATTTTTTTCTTGCAAAACTGTGCTACAAGAAGCAACAGAAAAATTGAAGAATAAAGAAAAATAGCACAATAGGGCATTTAGTTCAGCTCATAATTCTTATGAAGAGGCTCATGTGATGATGGTTATAATGATTATGACCTGAGAAAATGAGTTTCATTAAAAATGGATAACCTTCAGAACTACTATTATATGATAATAACTCAGGTGAAATCTGCTCTAACCAATTGTTTTCTCATTTCGGTTACAAGATGAGCAGTTGTCTCTGCAAAGGCAAAGGGATGACATGAATCAAAGGTGAACCATCTGCCGCACTGCTAGTACTTAGTCAAAGAAGCTATAAAGCAAATCTAGAAACCAACCTCAGACTGAAGCAAATGGGCTTAGAATGCAAGATTAGACATCAAAGGAACAGGAGTCGGATAATACAAACTGCAAAATAAAATCCAGTTAATTAATCCCTAAACAAATTAAAAAACATAAAAAGACAAGTCTGTCATTTGAGAAATACTTGAGCGGCTTGCTGACAGTACAGACAATGCTCATTCTCCTGTATGAAACCATGACTGTGAAACAAAATGACTGCACAAAAATCATCCTCTCAGCTGGATTGCCCTAATCAAGCACATTACAAAAGGTATGATATCACTGAACACCTCATCATCTTATACATCACCCATTTTTTTAAGGTATCGACTTTTGTAAGGGTCACTTGCACGACACTATGAGCTCAAAGTCCCAGAAAATTCGGTTAACAGAGAAAGTGACAGTATGTAAAGCCATATTGCAATTTATGTGCTGAAATTTTATTGGCCAAAATGAGAAATATACTGAGCTGTACCTCACACTACATGTCACAACTGGCAAGATCAAGCCACCGAACAAGACAGAAGAAAACATAATTGAAAAATAACAGCATCTGTTAAAATTATATATGCATTTGATATATACAAGTCAACTACAACATCTGTATGTATTTTACATTAGTGTTTTAGCAGATTCATTTTATATTAACAAAAGGCATAAAGACATGACAACCATTTCTTATAAGCAGGCTACTCTGATAAACTATAGAATTCTAGATGCTGTTTTTACCCAATAGTTCAAATCATACCTCTCAACCTGGAAACATCAAAAATCTGGACAAAGGCCCATTAAAAAGAGGTACAAATCTATATGCGGATTAATATAAAATTTGCATACATAATTATGTAACCCCACCTGCTCCAAGGGAATTGTGGGATACCAACTTTCAAATGCAAACTGAAGAACAGACAACTAAAATATGACCCTAGAGTCCCAGACCCTGTAGTAAATGGTAACCATGTTTTTTTTAATGTGTAGCTATGATGTTCACTGGGAAGGGAGAAGATGATGAGCCTTAGGATTTTGTTTTGGTGACTTGTGGTATGTGGGTTTTGTGGTAAAGTAGGGCATTTAATAGAAGGCAATATTTTAATCTTAGCAAAAGACTATTATAGTTTGCTAGAACCTCCAAAAGTCATTCCCCATAGCCTACTGATCAGGGCATAGCAATAGTTTGTGCCACTCAGGGTTGTCTTTGAGTTTACCGTCCTCCCCCCCTCACAAAACCATGGTCAAATGGGGCCCTCCATATACAGCCCTCCCCCCTGCAGCCACTCCAATGTCCCATTACTTGGCTATTTCACCCCATTTACCATAAACACTGTAATGTGCATACTGCTTTACTTCTACAATGATTATTTGGATTTTATTTAAAACTTTTATTTTACATTTTATAACACAAACACTAATAAACATCTCCTAAACAAAGCAATACAGTCTCACAATGAAAATAGACTTAGCATTAAAACTTCTCTGCCCTTGAAACTCACATTCATTGAAACAGCACTGAAACAGCATTGAAACCCACATTCAAAGAAAATGCATCTGGCCACTGGCAGATAAAGATTACCTTCGGACTGTTTTCAAATCATAGGAGCCTTGCGCACGAAACAAATATGTGTTCTTTGATACACCTTCCTTATTGTATTAAATTATATTCCTTGTATAATACAGCACACTTGTTAGAGCGCATTTTAAATTTATTGTTTTGAACATTTTTCCAGTAAGCAATGAAACAAAATGCATGAACCAATAATGACAAAACTGCCCATTTCAAAACATTTCCATCATAAAAGTCTACTCAAACTTCTATAATCCACCCATATCAGCAAATATGTACAATATCTGCAGAAGTAAATGTCATCTAAATAATATCACATTAAAGAAATCTGTAACTAACAAAGAGGTAGCTGCTAGCAAACAATTTGTATTTCATTGTTTCAGCTACAGATAAAATGCCTGTTGCCCTTACGGAATAAATTACCTATGTTACATTAAAAAAATGATAAGCTAGCAATATTGCAATAAGGAATGGATGGCAAACTGATAACAGGTTTATAGTTACTAGGAATCTCTGCCAAAGAGAACATTCTCAGGACTGTAGCATCCACATCATTTAAAAGTACAACACAATACAATATCAACAATCCATCTACATACTGTGGGAGTAGAACTCAGAGGCTTCTGTATTAAAAGCAAACATTCTACCTGTTGTACTACTAACAACACAAACAGACTAGGCATAAGCAGCACTAAACTCCTCTATGCAGCACAAGAAATCTGGAAAATGCCAACATTTATTGGGGGGGGGGGCAAAGGCCTAAAACCAGGGACACATTTTAAACATTGCTTGAATAATCTTAGAAAAGTTGCTAAAATAAAATGTTTTGTGTTACCATGTGTTTCTTGAAAGATAAGAAGACTGAAATTTAAATGGCATTTTTTTTGCACTTTGGCACCACTGTCTTTCAGTCATCACACCCCTCCCATCCAATTGGCCTAATATTTTCCCATCAGTGAGTGAGGGTTGACATGGAGAAGGAATCATTTTGACAGCCATCAAGAGAGGTTCAATGTTGTTTGGTTTATGGCCCTGTCTCCATCAATGTGCTTGGCTAAGCAGAGAAAGGGGATCATGCAATAAGCTTACAATGCTGGTTGTCCCTCACTTCTGTAAAGGATATTATCAGCATGCAGTCCCACCACCAATCCTGAAGCAAAGTAAGTGGTTTCCATTAGCTCCCGCAGGGAAATATCACTTCTCTGTGTGCTCCTTTAGCTTTTGCACCCCCCCCCCCCATGTGAGGAGAGAGGACCACTTCCCATCATTCCTCACCATTCTTGCCTGGCTCCTCCAGAGCTGGAGGATGCTAACTGAACCCTGGTCACTCAAGGATTCCATCCCAATGCACCATGGAGCCAGGATTGTATGTCAATGTTTTACACTGTTTATTACTGTCTACATCGTCTTTAATGTAGTTAGTCTATAAAACAAATAAAGTTGACTGACTAATCCACACCCACCTTATTTATTTAAAACATCCAGCAAGACTTTTTCCACTTAAATTCCTGATTCTGTCCTTTACCTCTTTGATATGTAAGCATTTGTTTAACTAAAAGCACAGTTAGTGCTATAAATGGCAAGGCTTTTGTTAACATTTATAAACCTTTGTAAAATCACATGGGCCAATTCATAAACAAGCTGGTCAGTCATGCTGGCTAATCCACAGTTCAGACCATCTACCAGAGCCTAGAGTGATTCAGAAAGGGACTTGTGCAATGGTGCAGTTATGTATGTAACAGGATACCTGGAGGGATCCAGGTATTTGATGGGGTCCAGATATACAGTTGTTATGCAAAGAAATATAGTGTACAGTTCACAAGCCTGTGATCCACTTACCATTGTGGATTAGGAATACTAAATTATGGAAACACAACTTCAGACAAACCATACAAAATACTGTGAACCTTGCACCTAACGACCATGAAATGACAATGGCCAAAAGAAGGAGATTTAAGAAAGGGATGAACCAACATATCCTGTGAGACAGCAAGTTGCATACAAGCATGATAGTCCAGCTATACTTGTCACACCCTCAGATAGTCACAATAGCAGCAGATAACCAATACACCTGGCAGTAACACAAATTCTCCTCCTCAGCTTGTTATGTTAAAGTAATCTGTTCCACATGCATAAGTAAGTAGGTGACAATAAACTTGAATTCTCTTTGCTCTTAAAGGAGATCCAGCAGGGTACCCTATACATACAAATAACAATGGCTGGGAAACTTGACTTTGTACTACATAAATAAATAAACAGATGAAAAGACAATCTATCTATGGATGGCAGTAGGTGACAAGCCATAAAATATAACAAAAATCACATTTACAGGAAGCCATATTTAATTTAACACAGCAGTAAGTGAGCTACTTGATTATTGCAAAATCAGATCTAAAGTACATAATATGAAACTTTAGAGCAGAATGAAACATGAAAAAGGAGATAAATAGTTTTGGAAATAGATTATTCTACTATTTTTTTACTGTTATAAACTGAAGACCTAAATGATAATCAGTTCCAATTTCCAGTTGCCCCTCTATAACAGCTTAGTACTGTGTAAACCAGCAGGTTGTTAAAAGATTAGTGGCACTTTTGTGTATTAAACACAGTGCACACAACTGTTTTATATAAGTGTGCACCTTGTGTGTGAGTGGGGGCTATGTATTTTAGTATGAAATCTAATATGTTTTACAAAAGAATTACTAAGGATATGCTCACATGTGAAACCATTGAAAAAAAAAGTTTAGTCCCTTCTCATATAGGTTCATAGGTTCATAGATTAGTACTAAGCTAACTGCCCTTGAGAGCCATTTTAAGCCTAGCCAATTATCCCTTGTGAAACTCAAACCCTGCACCTTGTATTTGTAAGGCAAATACCTTAACCATTAGGCCACCCTAAGGTTAAATATTTACATTTTAAGAAACAAAATAATGCTTCTTAATTTTCCTAAGTCTTACTTTCATGAATTACAGTAGGTGACAGATTGTGATCCTGGGTGACTCATTATATGTTCAGATTGGTGGGCATATTGGTTTTGAAGCACTTTATTACATGATACTAGCTACCACTCCAATGATAATTTCTTTACTGCACAATAAGCTATTTAGAATTAAAAGTATGTTGAGTAAAAAAGAAAGAAAAAAGAAAAAATGAAGACTTTGAGAGATGCACTTGGTCCCAATTCCAACTAATTTTCCCTTTTTAATAGGCAACACAGTCAAGGGGTAGCTTGGCATACTCAGTGTACTCAAATTAGTATATTTTTTCTGAGCATCTCTTGGAAACTTCAACACTCAAAACACTCAGAATGTTTAGAACTGTGTAAATGAATATTTACAGTAAAGAGGCATAATAAGAATGGTTGTGTGAAAGGAATAGACCTCTAAAAATAACTTGCGATTGGTAGAAATGGTAACAGCTGAAAATAGGGAGTCCCTCTCCTAGATGTCTGAGGTTAGCATTTAGATGGTGGACATTATTTGAAATGATAGGTGGTTGGTGGGGGCAACGACATTAGGTCTGAGTACAAAATGCAAATATTTGTCTACACCCCTAAACACAGTCTCTGTATACGCTCTTCCTGGCTCGCACTATACTCACTCATACCCCATAAGTAAAAGCTTGAATTGCATTACAATGTTTCTCCACTGTAACGTTTAAAGCCGTACACACCATTTAGAATTCCTCACGGTCCCACTTATGCACTCATTTGCCCAAGCATAATCAAGTTCTGATTCCATTGATCGAATCATGTAATTTCCTCTCAACTGTCCTTGATTTTGACTAAAATTTTAGGTCTGTTCCTCTTAATCTCTCTTAAAACTGCTGACTGTTGGAGAGAAGGTGATGAATTACACTAAATAAATAATGCCAAGAATTAGTTGCAGACTTGTTTTACTTCAGAAAATGTATATTAATTTATATTCTTTTATTATATCAGTGTCTGAAATTATTATTGCTAATAGTTTAAAAGTCTCTGTTTATTTCTGGATTTGTTTCTGATTTGGTTGAGATTTGTCCCCCATTGCTTCAGAGCTATGCTGCAGGATCTCTTTAGCACCCAGCTGCCATTGCCCAACTTTTTTTACTGATCACACAGACACCATTAATCCCAGAATAAAGAGGTACATTCTATTTTGTATCTTGGTGGTTGATATTTGCATTTTTCCTTATTCTTTGTCCTTGTGCAGGTGGGTTTTACACCGAGTGGACTGTTCATGATATAGGGTATACTCCAACCAGCTACTTGACATACAGCTTAACAAGGACCCATTCCACATTGCCAGCTTACCATTTTTAATGAACACTTCATAACGGCAGCATTTCTGTCCCACTTTAATGGGACCCTTTGTGATCCAGTGTTTATTTGCACAAAGCTCCTTCTCGTAATTTTTAACAATCCTCTAAATTCTTTTCTGTATAACACCAATTAATCTTGCCCCAATCCTCACATTACAGTAGGCTTATACGTTATACTTCAATGAGAATGCTATTACTTACTACTTCTTACTTTTTAGCTGTTTACTTGTCCACCACACAGCTCAGAGTCCGATGAGACTGCTCTGCTGCTTGGGGACAGGGTTGCTTTCTGCCTGCATAAGTTCTAAACTAAATAAATATTAACTGGAACCTGGATTATTTTAATTTAAAACAAAAAACACTGTGTCTGACAGACTCGGAGACTTCACACTAGGTCCTGGGATCTGATTCTGGATTCAGAGAGCTGCTGCAGCCAGCTTGCGAGACGTGACTCAAGTATGTGTGAAGTGCACACACATGCAAGTCTATAAACATAACCAAACACACCCCGACTCAGCTGTTAGCTGAATTCCAGCAGGTTGGCAGGCTGGTCATGAAGCTGACGTCATTGTGCATGCCTCTGCACACGATGACATCAGAAGAAAAAGGCCCCAGAAAATGTAAAAAAAGCCAGGAAATTCAGGAATTAAGGGGTCACTCAGGAACACATATGGCACCCTATTTTTTGGACTTCAAGACCAGTAAATACCAAGGTATTCAGTATGGTTGAGAGCTATGGTTCAAATAACACAAGTGGAAAAACCATGAAGAATATGTCTCCACTATGACATGAGCTACATGACTCAGAGGGTTGAGCCCTGACAGCAATCCAAGCAACTGGCAGAACTAGGCAAAGAAGGAAAAAAGTGAAGGGACAAGGCCCCCTCACTTATCCCTGCAGAGGGATTGAGTATAGCACTCTATGAGTACATGGGATTGTGTGATTTCCCTGGTACAAACTTGGAAAACCACCAGCAATGTTGGAGGATGGGAGTACAGGTTTGTTTGGGAATAGTAACATTGGGAATGTCTCCTTTGTAAAGAGGATCAGCACAGATATCCCTCTGCATATCTCTGTAGCCTCTGAACTGAGTATGCACAGGGTATGTGGAGCATGAAAAATCTACAACTCATCTAATGGCTGCCTACATTATGGCCACTTCCAGTCAATCCTCAGCACAGATATCCCTCTGCATATCTCTGTAGCCTCTGAACTGAGTATGCACAGGGTATGTGGAGCATGAAAAATCTACAACTCGTCTAATGGCTGCCTACATTATGACCACTTCCAGTCAATCCTTACCATAGTGATGAGGGATAAATGTGCCAATTGTCTAGGAGGAGGCTGATGATCTGCAGGAAGTGGATGTAAACTACCATAAAAATAATCTATTTCCAGTATAATGTAATATAATGCACAGGTTCCAAAAACACAGTCTGTTTTTTTTTCTAAGACTCCATCTGTTTCACCTTCCTGCAATTGGTGCTTACTGAAATCTTTTCAATGATCTCTATCACACCTCTCAGGGTGCAAATTTGATCTCTAGTTATTCTTTGGATCGCTTTTGTATGCTTTTCCTCTAGCTGTCTAGGTTTTGTCTGGGAACCACAGTTTCCTTCGACTATATACTGGCTAGCTGGCTAGACTAAACAATCCCTGAGGCTAGTATTATAGCTAAAAATGTTCAATAGAGACCATTTCAATAAGCAGTTAACTAATAAGTAAATAAAATTAAATTAGAGAGGAAGGAAAAGAAAACATATTCTGATTTTATTTTCTGATACTTCTAGCCAGCACGGTTTATAAAACA
The DNA here is from genome assembly GCF_019279795.1 of Protopterus annectens. Lineage (NCBI taxonomy): Eukaryota > Metazoa > Chordata > Ceratodontiformes > Protopteridae > Protopterus > Protopterus annectens. The sequence goes on from NC_056751.1 coordinate 202,907,891, forward strand.
GACATGAAACCTTCACGATGCAGCTGCCAGCCCAATTATGTGGCTATTTATTTATTTAGTCAGAACATATCTACTTTCCAAAATTATGTCCGTTTAACTGCATTAAATCTGACACAGATTTCTATGGGAAGCAAAACTTACGAGATAACGGTTGTTGGAAATGCTCGGGCATGCAAACATTCTGAAAAATGAACTACATTCATAAGTAATGGAGAACAGTTCCCCAAATGATACATGTGCTTTGGTGCAAGGAGAGATGGAAAAAAAAGCTTAGCTTGCTTTTACAAAATCTCTGGGAGCCTCTCTCATTTAGATAAGGATATCTTAACTGAAGGAAAAGGTCTTTTAAAACAAATATAATAGGTACCACTAAAATGAAAGGGTTGTGAATATAAAACAATATGAAGGGATACCAGGAAGTCTACAATGGAGGATTATATGAAGGAGAGTGTAGGCAAAGGATTACTATATTTCAGAAAGATGTTCCAGTATTCTGTCTTACAAGCTGTAAATATATTATTAGTTGTATACTCTCTCCCATAACCACCAAATCAATAATTAATACATCAACATTGTTAATGCATCCACAACCTACACAGTGGAAACATTAGAAAATGTGGATTACTTGTTTTTTATTTTAAGTAATAAAGTAGTGGTTTGGTGCATGACTTAAGGAACCGTTTGTCCAGCTTGGTGGCTCCTCGTTCGTTGAGTGTTTTCTTCAGTTGTTTGTATATCTTTCATTTACATAAGAAAATGTGTAATTTATTAAAACTAACCGCATTCTACATAGTCATTTTTATGTATTAAAATTATTTATACATGCACAAATATATATATATATATATATATATATATATATATATATATATATATATATATATGTATGTGTGTGTGTGTGTGTGTGCATGTGTGTGTGTGTGTGTGTCAGTGGCGGCTCATGCCATCAGACTGCAGGAATGCAGCCCTCCTAGTTTGGACATATAAAAAAATAAAACACATGTATTAAATATTTTGTTTGTTGACAACTTCATTCAACCTGATGTATAATGTGCTCTAAAAAAGTCTGACTGACTTGCAAAGTTCCGGAACTCAAACTGCACATGCTCATCGAGTTTCATTTATTTATTTATTTATTTATTTATTTATTTATTTTATTTATTTTAACTAGCGAACATTTCTGACTGCTTTACAAGCAGTCCAGATATGAGAGAAGACATCAGTCTGATGTCCAGAAGTCTATGCTGTTTTTTACCGCACAGTAAGTAGAAGGGGGTTTGGATTGCCACGTCAGCAGTCACATACGTGACGTGGACAGATGGATTGCTACTGATTGGTTCTCGCTCTCTTCTCAAAAAAGAGAGTGAGAAACAATCAGTTGCCTGTAGCTGTAGCACACTAAGCACAGTTAGTACTTACTTAGGTTACTTGTGCTACGGACTCGACTATCATTGGTGAAAGTTTCAACTTGAAGTTGGTTCCTTATATTTGTTTTTTTTTTTGGCTTGCTTCTGCCTTTTGCCTTGCTGGCTTGCTTATGAGAAGCTGCTGTCATCGAATCAAGTTATTAAACTGAGGAAGGTGCCAGACTCAGATTGTCAATGTAATTGTTTTTTTTTACAGTACTCTCTCGAATATGGAGTCTAATCTAAAACATGTGGGTATTCATGAATTAACAATTTGCATAGCCCATTCACTTTGACATGCTATACATATATTTTGAGACTGTGATCATCTACGATACAATACATTTGGTTATGGATTATCTCTGGTCAGCAGTTAGTGATATTGCTGCAGGTGAAGGTGTTCAAATTTTACTTCAGTTAAAAAATGTATTTGAAGCAAGGTGGATTAAGATCCAACACCCATTGCTTATTATGTTTATTCTGTTTATTTTATTTTTTCTTTTCAGTATTTAACAGCTTAAACTTTAGAACTCTACATGAAAGCAAAAAAATAAAATAAAAAATAAATAAATAAATAAATAAAACATCAACAATGACTATATGCTAGGAAAAGTTAGTAGCCCTTGATCTGATAATCCTATAGACTTAACAAGAGCGTTTATAAGGAGAAAAGATCCAGAATATGTAAGGCACAGAATATTAATAGCAAGATCTTAAATTCTTAACCGGCAGCAAATGGCAACTAATGCAGATGCTAGCTCAAGGCAGATATGTCAGGAGAGACAGAGAGACAAAAGTAAAAAACTGGCTGCAGAGTTCTATATTTTTACTGGGTGTTTAATAGTTCCAACATGTAAGCAACAGTCACTTGAGCTCATCGTCTGAAAACCTAGAGTATGGTACAATGCAGTAATCAGAGCTAAAAGCATGAACCATTCTCAAAAGGTATACAGATGTAAAAGGATGATAAATTAGCATAAATATTTTTTGATTTCTTGACAACAGCTGATGCCTGTTCTTTAAGAGACTATAACAGAGAATCAAGCCTAGGTCCAGACTAGAAGATATACTTTTCAGGTGATTCTCCCATAATAACTAAAGGGGAATGGAGCATGCACTGTATGGGTGGTGACTAGTACTAGAAAAGCCTCTGTCTTTGCCAGACTGAGACAGAGTGAACTAAATCATTCCCTATAGGAAAAAAAAATCAGTCAGTCTTTAAGAGTAAAGTAAAGCTGGATGTCCTCATAAAACAATGAATGCTAAATACATCTGCCATACAGGGGTGGCTCGTGCTATCGGACTGCAGGACTGAAACCCCACCACCCACCAGCTGTAATAAGAAAGAAAAAGCATTTTAAAAATTAAATAATTAGTATATTATTGTATACTGGCTGCACAGCTACGAGCCTGATTTCTGGGTTTTAAAAAATACAATCCGGACTGCTGTTAAACCAGTCCTGATTAAGAAGAGAAGGCATCATTGTACAGATGCCCAGAAGTCTATCCAGTTGCAACCACAGTAAAGTGGAAAGATATCAGACTGCCATGTCCGCAACATAGATGGCTACTGATTGGTCCTCAGCTCTCTATGGCTACTAATTGGTTCCAAAGGGAATTTGGTTCATCTCCAACAAAGCTGCAAGGGAATTCAGGTTCATTATTGTAATGTTGCAAGGGAACAGTGTGTGTGTGTGTGTGTGTGTGTGTGTGTGTGTGTGTGTGTGTGTGTGTGTGTGTGTGTGTGTGTGTATGAAATGCCCCAGTTAAATATACCTGCTGGCTAGATTTACTCAGACTCAAATCATGTACCTTGGATACAGATAGCAAAATCCTGAATTCCTTACCCACCGCCACTTGTGAAAGCTGTCCAGATTTTTACCTCATATTTTTGCTCTGTTCTGCTCCTCATAAAATCTGTGGTTTTCTGGATTTTTGTAATCAGTGAAGGACTGAATCCACTAAAGAATGACGGGCATTTGAATTTCAGACTTCATATTCTTCAGAAAGTACATGGTAACACAGCATCTTTTAGTGTAGCAATTTTCTAAGTTTATAAGATCAATATTTGAAATGTGTCCCTGTTTTTTGGGATGTATTCCCCCATTATTGGCTTTGCCCAGGTTTTTTGTGCAATAAGGTTGAGAGCTATGGTGATAACGGAATTCACTGAATGTGTTTGGTGGCTGTATTCCCCAATTATTGACTTTGTCCAGATGTTTTGTGCTAAGAGATTGAGAACTATAATGAGAACTGAATTCGCTATATGATAGCCATTTAAGTTTCAGTCTTCCTACCTTTCAAGAAACAGCTGATTTGGCAAAGTGGTATGTTGCTCTCACTGTAGTGTACAGGGTCCTGCATTTAAGAGTTTGCAGTGGTACGCATGGTGGTAACACATTTTAATCTAGCAATTTTCCAGGATTATACAAGCAATGCTTAACGTGTCCCTGTTTTTTGGGATCTTGTCCCCCCTCTCAATAAATGTTGGCTTTTTCCAGATTTCTTGTACTGCAAAGTTAAGAGATACAATTGAGTGTTGAGTGGATTTTACAAGGAGCTGAGAGCTTCAGGGGAAGATGAGTTTAGTGGTGCTTATGCTGAATCAGCTTGTATTGTTAATAGCATAACAGGGTGACAACTTGCTTGTGATGCAGAAGGCTGTGGGTTCTACTCCCACAGTATGTAGATGCATTGCTGATACTGTACTGTGTTATACTTTTAAAGGGGGTGGATGCTGCAGTCCTGAGAATGTCCTCTTTCGTGGAGATACCTAACAACTATGAACCTGTTATCAGTTTGCCATCCATTCCCTATTGCAATATTACTAGATTATCATTTTTTAATGTATCATAGGCAATTTATTTGTAGATGAAGCAATGAAATATAAAGTTCTTTGCTAGCAGCAACATCTTCATTAGTTACAGATCTGTTTAATGTGGAATTATTTAGATGAATTTTACTTCTGCAGAGATAGTGCATATTTACTGATACTGGTGGAATGTAAAAGTTTGAGTAGACTTTTATGATGGAAATGTTCTTTAATGGCCAATATTGTCATTATTGGCGCATGCATTTTCTTTCATTATTTACTGGAAAAATGTTCAAAACAAAAAAATTAAAATGCCTTCTAACAACTGTACTGTATTGTACAAGTAATATAATTTAATACGATCAGAAAGGTGTGTCAAAGAGCATGTGCTTGTTTCATGTGCAAGGGGCCTATGATTTGAAAACAGCCCAAAGTTAATCTTTATCTGCCACTGGCAAAATGTATTTTCTTTGAATATGGGTTTCAATGCTGTTTCAGTGAATGCGAGTTTCAAGGGCAGAGAAGTTTTAATGCTAAGTCTATTTTCATTGTGAGACTGCATTGCTTTGTTTAGCAGATATCTATTAGTGTTTGTGCAATAAAATGCAAAATAAAACTTTCAAAGGTAATCCAAATCATCGCAGAAGTAAAGCAGTATGCACATTATAGTGTTTATGGTAAATACAACAAAATAACCAAGGAATAAGACATTGGAATGGCTGCAGGGGGGAGACTCCATTCGACCATGATTTTGTGAGGGGGCGAGGGCAGCAAACTCAAAGACAGCCCCGGCTGAACTGTACCTCTCAACTGTCCAGATTTTTGCAGAATGAATGGATGTTTGCTTCTTATTTTTGGTTTGTTCCTCATAAAATTTGTGGTTTTCTGGCAAACCATTTAGGAATGAAGTCACTAAATAATGACAGACATTGAGTTTCAGATGTCATAACCTTCAGAAAAATGGATGCTAAAGCAAGACCTGTCATTCTATCAACTGTCTTAAGTTTATACAAGAGCAATTTTTAGTACTGTTTGTATGTTCCCCCAATATATTTGGCCTTGTCCACATTTCCTGCATTAAGAGATTGAGAGGTATGTGCAAATAAATTGCTTTGTAGAATTAGGAATATCCAAACCTCTCAACTGTCCCCAATTTTGGCTCAAAATGTTGCTTCCCCCTAATAATCCTTCTGCAAAATGGCAATTTTGGAAGAAAACGTGGAGGGTTTACAATTATAAATAACTGTAATGATCAGAGTTATAGATTACTTTTATTTCAGAAATGCATGTAGATTCTCTTATTTTGTCAGTTGCTCAAGTTAACAGTACTAATATTAAAAAAGGTGTCCCTTCTTTGACAGGTTCCTAGCTGTATTGAGTGACAATTTTACATTTTTGCATCACATTTTTGGTCCGTTTTTCATAAAATTGTTGTTTTCCAGCAAATTAGTGGCAAATCATTAAATATTGAAGTTAGAACATAATGGCAGACATTTGAGTTTCAGATTTCATACCCTTCAGAAAATTCATGCTAATGCAAGACCTACTACTATTCTATTATCTTTCCAAGTTTATAAGAGCAATATTTAAAAATTGTCCTTATTTTTGGACCTGTGTCCAAATTCTATGTATGGCTTTGTCCAGATTTGTGAGGTATGAGTGTTAGAACCATCACCGTCAGCCAGAGACATTTCAAATTGTGACATACTTGTTGCACCCCACTCCCTCATGTAGTGACTCTGGATGTGTCCAAGCAAGGCAAGGAGCAGTTATGCAGTGTAAGTGTGCAGAGTATTCCCCCATCCAAGGTAGACACAAGTACGACAGTGGCTTTTCATCTCTCCTTGATTTTGCAGAATGTTCTTATTTTCTGTCATATTTTTATACTGTTGATTTATGCTTCTTATTATTCAGAAAATGCATGCTGTCACAGTGCCCTGTTGCTCTGTGTTTAAGTAGCAGTGCTTTAATGACCATCAGGTAAGCTTGTCGGAGTTTGTAAGATGCAAGCAAGCTTTAATAAGCATACTGTTAAAGAATTACCAACATTGAAAGCCTTTTTGTTGTTGCCATGCAGAGAATATTTACATAACTAGATAACGTATAAGCCTTAGGTATTGAAATGCATATGACAGTATTTGTAATAAAGGACAGGATTACAGTATTTTCAGAAGCTCATTACATTTGTTGGAGACTTGTAATCATCTTTGCAGGCTTTACCCATAAATTAAATAGAATTCCAATCTATCATGTGTGGTCCATAACTTTTGCAGTAATCCTTTAAGCAATTTATCTTGAGTTTGTTTTTTGTTTGCTGTTCATTTTTTACTTTGATCATGTCTTCCCCATGAAACAATTAAATAGTTGTTGTCAGGCAGCAGGTCTTTTTTTGGATAAGAAACATTTTTACAAGTGGGGGTATCACAGAGATTGCTACTTTCAGCATGTTACTTGATAATTTTATAAAGCTGAATATAAATTATAATTAGAACTGCAGTGCAAGGAGAAGTGGTTTGAGTTGAGTGCTGCTTGTTTTTTTTATACTTGATTTTGACTGGCATTCTAGTAATGTATTTAAAACATATTTTATTTTTTCCTGCCTCACAACCTTTGTGTTTCCATCTAGATATTAAGTAAGCTGTCATGTAGCCAATGCAATGAAATATTTTTTCTTCTACCCTTCATTTTGTCTTGATTGGACTCTTGTAATGATGGTTTGGCACCCAGGGCAGTGTATTTAATTAAAGTTCCAGTTGTTGTGGTTTTGAGCATAGCCCCACCCCTTTCTAGTTGGTCACACCCATTCCCATTGGCCCCACCCATTCAGCTGTCTCCTGCAGCCCTCCTTTAATTTGAAGTCACCAGCCGTCACGTGTGTGTGTGTGTGTGTGTTAGCCAGGATTTGTTGAAATAAATGTATTAAGTAAGTGTGTGACATTAAGTGGTGGAGAATGTGACATTAAATTTTATGTTTCTGAAATGCTGATAATGGGTGATTATGTGAACAGCCACACTGAATATGAGGAGTAAGCATGGATAATAAAATGCAATGCTGAGAGGAAATCTGATATGAATGTATGTCTGTCCTTAGGAAATTAGTCCATTCGTGTTTTAATTTACATCATATGTTTCATGGTAAATTTTATATACACTGGGAAGTTAATATATAACCACTTGGAAAAGTGTCTGAAAGCATGCAACTTGTGTTTGGTTTGTGTTGTTTACATATATGCCTTATCAAAAAAATATGTGGTTTCATGGGGTATGTGGGATTATTTTAACCAGTTTTCAATACGCTTCCTTTTTTCCTGACATTTAAACTAATCCTGGATGTTGTGCTCCCTATTTTAACATCCCCTCTTTTTTCAGTCACTATTACTCTCCCTTTGCACAGAGTCCAGCTTACTCTGTCAAAGGCTTACATGTTGCTCTCCTTAACTATTGCTGTATTTCCAAGAAAGCAGACCCACCTGAATCTTGAATATATCGACATAAATGAAATGTTCATAGTTTGACCCAAACCAGATATCAGCATTTCAGCTTTATTTGGGCTGTAGTACTACTCATTTAGGGATAGCCTTTCAATTGAATGGCTAAAATGAGACATCATGCTACTATTGAAAAAAAAAGCATGCCACTGTATTGTTAGATTGTGGTAAGTCCTAAGATGACACCACCCTAAAGTAGATGGTGGTCAACATACTTTAAAGCATTTTTTTTAGATCCTTAGACAGCATACCTTCTGTGCTTGGGCTTTGTGAATGCCACACATTCAGACCTACTGTTAACTGTGGTGGAGTTTCTGTGCTCATCCAGAATATCATTCATTCATAACAGTTATCCAGAAAAGTTTCAGTAAACATATTAAACTTCAGCTTACACCAGGAAAGTCAAATATCTAATTCATAATCCATTGTTGATCACCCTCTCTGGCTTTAGATGACTACAACAAACTCAGAGCATTCTTAGAGGACATTCCTTTAACAAAGGCTCTTTAGTTCTTGGTGACTCAACTATCCTTTCATTCACTGGAGCATCTACACCTCCATCTTAGGGTATGCACAGTGATTCTTGGGGTGGGTAAACAAAGATAACTGGATCAGATTGTCCACAAACCCTGTACCCCCTATGTCCTGGGGCATAAATATTTTTCACTTGTTGTCCACAAACCTGACCCCTGACTGCTCACCTTGGTCAGTCCTTTATTAGTAATGTCTGACCACACTCTACTTATCTTTACTCTCAGAACTTATACTCGCTTGGTAATCTATGCCACCCTCATTGGAGACTCCAGAAAGGCAAATATCAAACAACTGTATAATGCAATCTCTGCATTTACTCATGTCATCTTTGAGGTAGACCTCTGTTAAGCAGTCTGCTATACTAATGATTTGCATGACCATTTAATTAAAAATGAATATGGTGGTAAATTCAAAAATAAACTGTCATGGTGGTCAGTCAATATGAACAAAATGTATAACAGAAGAAAGGAAGAAACTCTATAAACTGCCTTGTAGGACCAGAACCCCATAGAATCAGTATTGTGTTAACCACCTCACTAAGATACTTGAAGGCAAAGATAAAGACCGGCAAAGCATTGCATGAATTAAGACTAGCAACTGAAGCAAAGGATAACTGCAAGTCCTTCTTTATTCATGTTAGTTGTGTTTCTGGAGCCAGGATCTGCCAAATCATCTGTGCACTCAAGTCATTACAACACATACAGCACTATGATTCCATCATACTCCATGTAGGTATAAATGATCAGAGATGCATCTCCCTGGACTATATGAAGAGAGACATTATGGAGTTTTTGGACTATGTGCCACAGGTTGCTATGAGCCTAGCATTGAACAGCATATTACCATCACTGAGGATGATGCCACAATATGAGCAAAAGGTGATTGATTTCAACTATTGGCTCTCTTTCAGGTGTTACTCTAAGGGGATCTCATATTTGTCAACTTGAGAGGACATGGTTAACAGACTACATTGCTTTGCCAAGAGTGGCCTGCACCTGTCTCCCCTAAGCTTTCACATATTGGCTAAAACCTTATCCAACCCCATAGTGCCTTTTTAGGCAATGCCAGATTGACAAACCTACTGACATAGCATAATCAGCTCAGCTGCATTACTGCTCAGTGCTAGAAACCTAAATAAGAAACTACACTCCCCCCAAGCCCTCCGCACACTTTAGAATATAGACATCTATCCAGTTACAGAGAGATTGTTTAAAGTGGCAAAGAGTACCTCATCGGTGCAAGGTTTTCAGTGCCTTCAACACTTTTAGACCAGTAGCTCCACAGAGAAGGGCTAAAGGTGCAGCTGTTTTAATATAATTCAGTAACAAGCATTCCTGTAGGGTGGTCAAACAGGATGATGTGCTGGAGTTCCTCTACATGCAGGTGCAGGCCATGAAAGACAAAATCCCTTACCATATCATAGCAAGCTATAGGTCACCTTTCATGTCTCAAAAAGTTGACAATGCATACTTGAACCTGCTGGAGATACTTATCATACAACCTAATATCATATTCATGGGAGACTTTAATTATCCCTCTATAGACAGGGAATCCTACATGCCCTCGTATCTACAGGCACAGAGATTATTGGACTTTGTAAATACAAGCACCCTTGACCAAACAGTGACTACACCCACTAGAGGCTCCAGCATGCTGGACCTCTGACTCAGATATGGGAGAAAGCTGCACCACTCACCCAATGTCTTGTCCTCCCTGATAAGGTCCGACCATACAACTAACTCCTTAGGAATCAAAATAAACTCTGTAACCCAAGTAAACCCTAGAAAAGTCAGAAACTATTCCAAGGCAAACTGCCTTTTATTAAGGAATGTTTGTCAAAATTCAGTACCACTCTGAACCATGAGAACACAGCAACCTACCTGAATTGCTTTCAGAAATTCTGTACAGCCATGTGAATGGCTGCATAAGGGCTGTGTATCTATCAGAATTAAGCTCAGAAACAGCCTCAGAAACAAACTACTCAGGTGACATCCCAAACTGAACAAGATATATGGGAAAAAATTATAACAAAAATCAGGAAGGGTAATTCCCATAAAGATAAATCTCTATCATCAAATTAAATAGGCAACTAAGTGGGATAATTAGGTCAAGCAAAGTCAGCTTTGAGTTTAAGGCAGCCTCCCAGTTGAATGATAACCATAAGACCTTCTTTAGCTACATCAGAAACCTCAGGGGCAGCACACAGCAATGTGGTGAACTTTTGGTTAATGGTGCCACATAATCCGAGCCTGGTGATATAGAAAACCTGTTAGCAGACAAATTCAGTTCCAGCTTCACTGTGTCTCATTCCCAACCATCCCCCAAGAAATACCCTCCAACATAACCCCTGTGATCATAACTAGGGAGCATGTACTTACTGTGCTTGCTAATGCCAAAAATACAGCCTCAACACTCAATAACACCCAGGATGCCCCATTAACAGTATTAAATATAACTTAATCAGGACCACTGCAGTCATTATTTAACTATAGTTTTAAAACAGGTCTTGTGCCATGACAATAGAGGACTGCGATGGTCATTCTCCTTCATAAGTGGGGAGCTTCAACAGGTCCTGGAAACTACAGATGCATTAGTATGACTAGTCTTAAAGCCACTGAAAGAATTATCAACAAGGACATAGGAGACCTCCAATCATTGGATCAATCCCAGTTTGGCTTTGACAAAGGAAGCTCATGCATACTGACCCTGCTGGGCTTCTTTGAAAAGGTCACTAAGGCAATGTATGAGGGCAAAGCTGTGCATACTCCTACCTAGATTTGTATAAAGCATTTGATACAGTACCCGACTTGGGCATTTTGAACAAACTTATATAATTAGGCATAATCACCTTTATAACAGGCTAGATAGCTAGTTGGCTCATGGACAGGACCCAAGAGGTTAGGATCAGTAAGGCCACCTCCACAAACAAACCAGTCAAGTCTCTCAGGGTTCTGTGTTGGGCCGACTCCTCATTGGTATTTGCTCCTCAAATATCAAAGCCAATGTCAAAAGCCTCTGGCTAACAAAGTTTACAGATGCTTGCAAATTGGGACCAGATATTGAATCCCCCCCAAGACAATAACACCCTTTAGGAAGGTCTAACACAGACAAATGCTTGGTGCCAGAGCCATTTACTAAGACTCAATACCAAGAAATTCATTATAATACCTTTTTGGAAATTGGCCGTTCCAGGTCACTACATCAGAAAAATACCCTTAAAAGTTGATTCACTAGTCAGGCATCTAGGAACTCATGCAGATAGTAACCTAACCTTCAACCAACATGTGTGCAATGTAGTAATAAAATCCTTCTTTATATTGCTAAACTTATAATTACGGGCATGGCATCTAGGTCCAGAGAAGTCATTGTACCACTATACTTATCCTCATCAGACTCATCATAGAGTATAATGCCCCTTAAAGTATGTACCCGATCAGACACATGTAGCAACTGGAGCATCCACAAAGGTTCATTAAAAAATAATACAAGAAGTAAACACAATGTCCTTTTACGCAGTATCATACACACGTTAAAGAGGTGATCTTTGCCTGGTGTACAAGGCATCCTTGGACACTGCTTTAATGAACCCTTTGCACATCTGCAAATCAAATAGCATCAGAACTACTAGGTCAACTTTGCTTGAGACATAAATATAGCATATTAGAGAGAAAGATATGTTTCTCAGAAAATTCCTGTTCTCTGGAGTAGGCTCCTCATCCATATGAAGCAGAGTTTTTCCCTACCTCTATTTAAGTACAACTTGGACCAATTGGTGGGTAGTCAGACGTTTATCCCTGGTCGGGCACCTTTGTCTCTTATGGACTAAGGCGTTCAATAAATCATTCCTATGAAGCTATGAGCCTATGTCAGGAAACTAAGAAATAACTGTAAACAATGCTCCAAACATTTCCATGGTGGAGCCTCTCATTCAAGCCCAAAAGACACTGCCCCCCCCGAGAACTACTACCACCATTGAAACCATCCCTTAGTCACCTTACCTTTATTTCTGTAAGGAACTTATTCTCAAAGTTCTCTTAATTTAAACATCAAGAATAATTCTTCCATGGACTCATGCAACATACTTGGTTGCCTAATAAACAGTGTTAAACAGCCAGTCACTGATCCCCTTCAGAAATTGTTGAACCTAAGCCTTGCTGCTGGTTATATCACTAATTCTTGGCACGCTGTTGTAGTCATTCCACTCCTAAAGGTCAAACCCACCACAGACTCTGTAAACAAAAGACTCATCAGCCTGTAAAGCCATGGAGTGCATCATCATCATCATCATCAACATCATGGCCCTCTTAAATAACATCATTAATCTGACTAAGCTAAAACCACTAGAATTCAGCTTTGAAAAGAGCAGGTCCTGTCTGCTGAATTTTGTCAGTTTCTTTGAGAATGTCACTGAGGCTACTGACAGTAGTTACACTGTCCGTGCTAACTACCTCATTCTGGTCAAAGTATTTGACACTATACACCATAATGGAATTGTTTATTAGTTGATTACTTTAAATATAAATATAGCCATTGTAAGATGGATACCCAAATGGCTTATGGATAGAACACACACATTGTCTGCATGAGTTATGCCTCCTCATACAGAAAAAAAGATGACCAATGGTATCCAACAGGGATGTTCCATTTTTCAGACCTCCCAACTAATGACAGCAATGACTGGTTAACAAATTTTGCTGATGACTGCAGGCAGGATGGGTTTGCCAAATGCCCTTTGGAAACATATACCAAGGAAGTCACAGTTCTCCCTATATTCTGCTTGGTCATGAAGCATACTTTGCATACTTTTTGCCAAGTATCATGCCGTGCACATAAAACAATTACTTTGTATTCTGTAGAGATTCCTAACAAAAGGACCTATGGTCTCAAAAAGATAGTTATTAGCAGAGATTGGCAGCCTGTATGTACTGTGGACAAACTCCTGAGGGAAAGCCTATGTCTAGCTTAGCAGGACTTTAGGGATCCAGTTCTTCCTAACATTCTTTTCCTTGACAAATCAACTTGTGCAACCAATACTAGAACCAGAGATTTCAACCATAATCAAAGAATAAATAAAAATAGGTAGAGAGATAGGCTTGCCATCCAGTGCCTCTTCTTGCATTGTGAAAGACTCCACCAGCATGCCAAGTCATGTGATTGCTTGTGATCCTTTGGGTGTAGCTTGAACAGTTGGATTTGTGTCCTTAAATTTGCCTTTGGAGCTACAGACACTGGCATGCCTGGGGTAGTTGTTTACAAGGCTTGCATGGCCTCTGTTAAACTTAACTTTATTATGCTTTGATCCGAAGTAAAGATTAAATAGCCCCTTAAGTTACAAAATCACTCTATCATTATACCAGGCAAAAATCATGCCTAAAATTATCAAAACCAAACTGTGCTGAAATAAAGTACCTTTTATGTTAATCAAATCCTGTCACATTTAGAGATCTAACCTCTCAGTCTAACACTTGTTGTCTTATAGTTTACTATCATAAAATGTCATTTTGCCTCATCAGATCTCACTTCCATCCTATCATCTTCCTCCCATCTTCCCACACATTAAGATTTACTCTGGCCTTCCTAATTTCCATTTTGAACCATCAAAACAAGTGCCATGCACAACCTAACATATGCTCAGCTTGTTACCACCTATAAAATTATCCAGCATCCATCTGCCTGTCCAGCACTAAAAAACATTCTACACAGCAATGTTCCCAGTCAGTCATTGCAATCCAGTTACCAAAAACTCATGTCTGTCTACAAACCTATCAAATCTGTTAGGTATTGTTTGTACTCATACAAGGTTGTTAAGGCCTGGAAGTCCTTACCTGTATCCATTAGGTCAATACCCTCCCTACCATCTTTTGAAACCACTCTGAAATACTTCCCAATTAAATCTGGCTCTGTTCTTGCTCAAAACCAGGACAAACTATCGGGGGGATTCAATAAAACCTATGCGGTGGCACAACCAGCATATGAGTGCAGAAACTGCTAGATTCAGTAAGCACTGTGTAGAGGTGCACACCACCTCACAAACAAGGTAAACACTGTGGGATGCTAATTACTGCATAAGCAGCTGAAATGCAGGTTAATTAACCAATCCAACATGGTTTAGCTATTCAACAAGCTATAAAGCATCCGTGTAGACTCTGAGCTGGTTTTTCCTGTGGATTCCAAAACTTTTGGAATACAGACATGGAAAGGAGTCTACACATACAGAATGGCAGGGGCTGCTGCTGCTTTAATTCATTTCTATGTGCTACAAGCTGAAGCCAATTTTGCGGCTGCTGCTAATATGCCTATGCTGAGAAGAAAAAGTGTTTTCAGGCCCCATTTAACTTTTCACAACCTACATGATGTGGTAATTGTGGAGCACTACAGGTTGTAGAGGGGCACACTATAGAAACTCTGCAAACTCTGCCATCCTCAACTCAGAGCCAGAGCTAACTGAGGGTAACCCATTCCAGTGGAGAAAAAGGTATGTCTAGTCCTTAGAATCTTAACTACAGGTGCCTTTCAGAGACCAATGGGGGACATGCTAGGGGTGTCACAAGCATCATCATCCAGGATCCTCCACCAATTCCTGAATGCTATGCTCTGACATACCAGTGACCATATATATGTGCCCTGTAGTTCTGAGGATAAGGCCATTTATATGCAGGAGTTCTACCATATAGCACACTACCCTGAAGTGCTGGGTGCCATAGATTATGCATATGTAGAAATTAAGGCACCACCCAGGGAACAGGATAAGGTCTACATTAACAGAAAGGGCTACCACTCTATCAACTGCCAAGCCATGTGTAATGCCAAGGGAATCATCCTGAATGTGTGTGCTGGCAACCCTGACAGTTACCCCAGCTCACAGATCTGGCACACCTCCCAACTGTACCAGATATTTGCTAGGGGGGATATCCCACAGGGGCATTTACTGTGGTATGCAGGCTATGCACTGGAACCGTGGATGATGACACCCATCAGAAATGAACACACACCCAAGGAAGAATGCCATAATAAGGCACACGCTCAAATAAGAAATATCATAGAGTATGTGCTTGGGCTGCTGAAGCCATGGTTCTGATGCCTTGATACATCTGGGGGAGCCTTGCAGTACAATCCATGGACATCTACAGACATTTTCATAGTATGTGCCATGCTACACAAAATGATCCTGAGAAAACATCTTTAGCAGGATAAGCAAGGGGAAGTGCCACACATCCCACCACCAATGCCAAGGTCACCATAGCCACAGGCAGATACACTGGAGAACCACCAGCTGCTGTGGGTGTAGGCAGATGTAGTTGTGCTCAAAATGCCATTGCATTGGCCAAGAAACAATGCATAGCACACTCACTCACCACCTAGGGGCCTAGAACCTTCCTCCTACTGACATACATATAATAACATTGATGTCAAGGCAACTCACAGAAAACTTACCTCCCCATGTATTGGCTGTGTATTGCATGTATCAGTCAGAGTCAGCCCTGATCTAAAACTGTGTCAACTGCTGCATTTCCAAGGTAAGTCCTGAACTTGAAGTGCATTGTTTAATAATATGACTCTGTGGCATATCCTTATATTTCATTACTTGGTCCTGTAAGTTAGTAAAAGGTGGGAGATCTGTACAAAACTTACCTTACCATGTGGCAGCAGAGACTTATTTGACTTATGTGTGTTCATTACTAAGTAGTAGGCCTCAAGCTTCAAATATTCACACACAGTCATACCTCTCAAAAGTACTGATGATCACCGCATGCCCTCAGTTTAGCACCATGTGTTTGTACTGGAAAATCATTAAAGAGAGAAGTTAGAAAGTAATGATACACATTGCAAATTCTGACTTCAAAACCCTAACAAGATCATTCACAATAAAATTGGGAAACTTTGTTGCTATCAACAGTCTAACTTTCCATGGCCAATATAAGTCAAAGGTACAATTACAAGTTCAATACCACAAATGCAGATATACTAACCACTAAGCTAGCTATGCACCCTAAGAATCAGGCACAAAGCTTGTGTATCTCTGAAAAGATAGAAAAGCAGGGATATGGCACAGTTATGATCACTTGCACAGGGTGTTGGATGTGTGTGTGTGTTGGGGGGGGGGCAGGAAGCCTAGGCTGACACAAAAGGTCAGTAAGTGTGTGTGAGTAAGAAAGAGAAAAAGACAGACATGGGGATAAACCAACAAATGGTCAATGAGACAAAATTAATAATTGTTGTGTGTGTCTGTAGGGGTCCTGTAGGTGAAATTGGTGTGAGAGTGTCTGCATGAACACAGCCAAGTGTTGTGCTGGCTCTACATTTTAGTATGTTGGACAAATGTGAACTGTACATGGTAGAGGTGGCAGTTCATCGT
This sequence comes from Protopterus annectens, assembly GCF_019279795.1. Taxonomy (NCBI): domain Eukaryota; kingdom Metazoa; phylum Chordata; order Ceratodontiformes; family Protopteridae; genus Protopterus; species Protopterus annectens. Next base: position 202,924,487 of record NC_056751.1, read on the forward strand.
TGTTGTCCCCGACCACGAGAACTAAATCTTCCAGGAGTTGTACTGGCATATCTATGCTCACAGTCAGATGCAGTACTGCTACCTTAAAGTGACTGAGATATGTTGGATGAGCTACCTTCACAGGAATGCCTAGGACTACAACCCCACAGCCTGCCACATCTGAGTGTGGACAGCACACTCATTGATGGAGCAGTGGAAGCACTGCCACTATGGGATTGTGATCAGGCACAGCCATGTTGGCTGACAGCAGATGATGTGGCTGACCTTCCCCCATGAGGATGCTGTTCCCCTCCCATCACACAGTCTATCACACAGACACCCCTCATTCCCATGTGTCATTCATCTGATCCATTGAATGTGCCTCTGCCTCCATGGTGGCCCTAAACAGGTAGAGGAGGCAGAGCAGGCCCCCTCTGAGCACTCCTATCAACCCTCCTGCATGGCACCTCACCCACACTTTGGCTACAGCCAGACTCAACATGCACTGAAGCCAGAGTAGCCACACTTCCCTGATCAATGTCCTCAGCCTCCACCTGACCAACATCTGTGAGCTCACTGGACTGGGTAGGCATAGGACTACTGGCTGTGTCCAATGGAAATGCAAGGGATGGCTGTAGGCCAACCTCCATGTCAGATTTAACCTCTGCAGCCCCCAACTGTGCCTCAGTTTGGCCACCATAATCATCATCAGAGTCTGCTGATACAATGACATCTGGTGTCACAAGACCCACACTCCTATGAGCATGATCACCTGTGATAAAAAGCAAGAGCCACAGGAATAAATTAATACCTGCACTACTATAGTGCCATATATGATAACAAACTAACAGTGCTGCCACTATTACAGACAGGACAGCAATACACACAATAGGCCTGAGATCAACATCACACAGTACAATATTTCTTTAAATTTATCAGCAGTACTGACAGAAAAAAAATGTTTACCTTACCATCTGCAGATGAGAAACTCCTCCATAGTCCAAACAGTCCTGGAAGAGGTTAAACAAGAGGTAAAGGCAACATCATCACAATTAACAGTAACATGGGGGGGCATAATACATTTACCCCTTTATATGTCCATTAACTATAACTTCAAAAGGAACATGGCTGACATCTCTAACCCAAGGTTATAACTGTAGCAATCTTCAATACCCCCCACGAAAAAAAGACACGTGACACAGAATTAACTTATTGATTTCAATTGTTTTACTATACAACAGTTTTCAACTGTTCAGATACCAAAGCTTACCTGGAAGCTCCTCCTGGGCCGTGCTTGCTTTCTCGGAAACTGGTGCTCCAACATCCAGGACATGCTGTCCTGCACTCCACTGGGAGCTGTCTGGAACTCTGATATTGGCCAGGAACTCTTCATTGGGAGTTGGTGGTGGTTCCCTAACAGGCCATCACCCCGTAACCATCAGGTCATGGCCCACTGCAGCTGCTCTCCTCCATGCATATGTGATCATGTCAGTGGCCCTGTGGCACACCTGCTCGTATGTCCTACCATGGCCACCCATAGCATTGACATCATCTACTATCTTTTGCCATAGTTGCATCCTACATGCTGGATCTTCCCATCCCCTTTCCAGCAGAAAAGCACCATGTTGCCTATACCCACCCACAATCATCTGGTTCTAGGCATTGGTGAAGGTGGGTCTTCATGGATTTACACACCTGGGTGGCATACTTGTAGATGTCCTAAAAGTCAACAGAAGGATTATACACATAATTATCACATAACTACAAAATAAATGTTTCCAGGTAAAACAGAAATGCTAGCCAGACAGTATTACCAACTGGAAAAACATAAAACAGTCTACAGATGTGAAATGCTAACAACAGGCAGGATACAAAATAAGGAGAGTAACAAGAGCAATGTACCCTTGTTTATGCCATAACAGTAACTCACCTGTGCTCCCCCCAAGCAACAGCCCATCCTTGTTTGTGTTATAACAGTAACTCACATTTGCTCCCCCCAAGCAACAGCCCATCCTTGTTTGTGTTATAATAGTAACTCACCTTTGCTCCCCCCAAGCAACAGTTCATCCCTGTTTGTGTTATAACAGTGTCACCTTTGTCCTCCACAAAAGGATCTATCCTTGTTTGTGCCATAATAGTAACTCACTTTTGCTCCCCCCACCCACAAAAGAACAGTCTATCATTGTTTGTGCCATAACAGTGACTCACCTTTTCTCCCTCCACCCACAAAATAACAGTCTATTCTTGTTTGTGCCATAATATTAACTCACCTTTGTACCCCTCACCCACAAAAGAACAGTCTGTCCTTGCCTGTGCCATAACAGTAACTCACCTTTGCTCCCCTAAATGACAGTCCATACTTGCTTGTGCCATAACAATAACTCATCTTTGCTCTGCCACCCACAAAAGAATCTATCCTTGCTTGCGCTATAACTGTAACTCACCTTTGCTCCCCCACCCACAAAATAAGAGTCTGTCCTTGTTTGTGCCATAACAATAACTCACATTTGCTCTCCCCACCCAGAAAAGAACAGTGTATCCTTGTCTGTGCCATAACAGTAACTGAGCTTTGCCCCCCACCAAAATTACAGGAAAATGACACATTTTGCTAACAATCCATCTTTGAAAGCTAAAAGTGCTCTCAAAGGAACTGCCCCTGAAACATTTGTACATATTTATCACAACACATTCCATTTTCATGTAATGACAATCATGTATACCTCTGAAATGGCTTGGCAAACATACCCATGTGCTCAGTAAACTTCTAAGTAATGCATACAGTTAAAAGTGTAAAAGCCTTTGCTTCAGGTTTTTCTTAAATGCATTCTAGTATATGTAGTATGCAGCTAAACAAATGGAAGCATACCTTCTGAAGTTCAGTACTCCTCTGTGCAGATATATCTTAATATAATAGCGTATCTTCACTCTTCTCCACATAAACAAGTCTCTTCAGCATCAGTTTGCCTAGATACATGGTTGTCTTTTTATATGGCGTAGATTCAGGGCTGTCAGCAAGGTGAAGATGCAGATGAGGTGTAAACTCATTAGAATAGATGAATCCCAAAAACTTGGATCCATATAGGGATGTAAGCATAGTACAGCCACGACCTCATTGTTTGGTTTTAATGGATTATAAATGTGACTGATTAGTGGTTGGGAGAAGGAAAACACAACAGAACTGCAGGCTGCCTTACTTCCAGTGGGTATGTCCGGTCACATCTAGAAAGTGTTAGGTGTATGGTTGGAAATGTAAGTAAGTAGCACACAAGTCACAGGTTGTGTTCCTTTGCGTCAAACCTTCCCTTAATTTTTTGCCAGCTGCATATGACATTATTTCCACTTAAAATCCTCACACATGTTAAGGCCAATGATATAGAATGGATTTCATACTGAATGTCTCAGATTACTTCTCAGATAAATGAAGAATGTCCAACAAACACAGAAATGTAAGACAGAGCTGCATATTTGCAAGCAATAATCATGACAGGTTGTGTGATCACTGGGTGCACTACATCCAAAACTACTAAATGTAAAAATACTTTATGTTTTGATATCACCGTAGATGCTGTTGCAGTTGATTTTGTGCAGAGTGAGCTCAGTTCCTTGCTACAAAGCTGTTTGTGTGAAAAAGGGGAATAAGGCACCCATCCTATGTTCTGAAGGTGCATTGGAGTGAGAGTTAAAATCCAAATCTATGTAGTACTATCTCATGTGTAATAACATTTCTAGTGTGTATGTCATAGGTTGCTTTTCCTTATTTCAACTACCTCTCCCTTTTCTTTCTTTTTTTCTTGTTATTATTATTATTATTGGCCAGTGCTTGTGTAATGCACTGCTTAGCACAAACACAGGAACTAGAGAAAAATGAATGTCTGGTTTGGCTGAGCTTATCTTGTTTGCATGAAGCATAGCTCTGTGCAAATTGGACAAATGGCCAGACAGGACCCAGACAATCAAAAAATAGAAACCAGATGCTTTCATTTAATACAGCTGGACACTGAACAAAGCTGATGAGTGATGTTGAGCTGCAGTTAACAGCAATATCTTAAGAATGATTTGTAAAACAGGGAATGTCATGTAACCAGCCCTGTGGTAGCAAGTGTTAAGTAAGTGTAGGGCAGGAGTACAGATGGTCCTGGGTTCCAGCACAGAGTGCTCAGTGTTTGTTTTACTGTTGTGACATTGCAGTTTATAGCAATGACATGTAACATAGGCAAGTATTACCTCAACCTTCTTGTGGCAATAGGTGCAGGTGTAGGACTCCATACACATGGTCGCAGGTTCAAATGCAACATGTTCCATACACTTTTACTGTTGTTCCACTTCCCATTATAGTCACTCTTACTTATAACACTTGGCATGGTGTAGCTGATATTAATTATATGTATGATGGCTGAGGCACTAGTATTGTGTCAGTTATGCATTAATTTATCTATATATTATCACATTTATTCTCAAATGTATGACTGTGAGAGTATTGTGTACTATATTCCTGTAAGTATCTCTCTGCTATCTGGACTGCCATGGCCTTCACATTTGTCTAACACACATACACAGCTGTCTGTGCATCCATTAACCTTGAATTTGCTTTGCTTGTTCCTGTTGGGCTTCACTTGCCATCCCGCAAACACGGTGTTTGCAGGTGCTCACTGCCTAGCCTAGTATTTGCTCAATGGTAAGCAGAGTGCAACAGTTTTGAACAGTGTGCAGACTCCCAGTAAAAGTGATGACTGGAATTGGGAGTAAAGCTTCATTCTCCATTGCTCTAGGTCCATGGCAAACATGGCAGGTGTTTGTGGGGAAGGTGTCAGGTTTATGACACAGAAATGTGGTGTTTGGGAGTCCAATATTCTTTTTGGACTCCTAGTTAAGAACCACAGTGCTAGGCTTCTACAGGGGGACTATTCGGGTTCCCAGTATAAGTCAGAAGCTTGGGATAGTTTACTCCAGGCAGTAACCAGTGCAACTGGTATCTCCTGCAGTGGTGAACAATAAAGGCATCACGACAATGATCTTGAGGGGAGGAGGAAGAGGGATACCTTTGACCATTGGATTGGGGAATTTAGGGCCACAGACATCCCACACCTGTGTAAGTATCAACTACAGAGACTACTTGTAAGACTTAAAAGCTAAATATAGGCAAGTCTGGTATCCAGAATGGTTTTCTGTTCTGTTTATCCACAGCTGCACATGATTGTGAGGTAAATGTCTGAACCCATGGGGCTAGATTGATGAGGATGAGGGAAGCACATGGTATGTATGCAGCAGAATAGTAGTGTTATTCTAGCATTAAAAGGTAAAGATAGATTTTTTTTGGTATTTTATAGAGTTGTATCAAATTGAGCAGGCATATCTCAACTGTAAAAGTAACTATGCATGCATTAGTCTGTAGCACAAACCAAGAGTACAATATTATACTTTAGTCAGAGGTTGTGGGTTCAAATACCACACTTCCCAACTATGCAATACTGTTACTTCTGCAGTTTATATTTAAGTTAAATTAAAACCTCTGTACCAATGACACATATGTCTTGCTGTAAAGTGTAATCTATGTAATTGGAACACACATATGTGCAATATATGCTCATGTCAAGGAGTACTTGCTGCAATCTGTAGTGTAGTGTGCATCTATTAGGAGCTGATAGTCTTAGAAGTAAAAGTTATCCGTTAGGAGTTGATAGTTTTAATAGTAAAAGTTAAAGATAACATAGTCAGTTAATTGCATCAATGCAATATATGTCATCTATGAAGGTAATAATTTTTTGTCACCCCAACTCTTATATTCTCTTTTTTTTAAAATTTTATTTATTTTTTATGACTTGTAGTCAAAATGCGTTCATGTCATCCATGTGTATCACTTCACTAAATGCTCCACAGCACAGCAGGGCAGGCCTGCCCCACAGGATCCACCTGCCCACCCCCCCCCCACCAGCTGCAGCACAATTTCCCAGCAGATCTGGGAGCCAACCAGGCAGCAGCGCTTCTGTTGCCCCAGCACTACCTGCCCCCTCAGATAGTCCTGCCTTGGAGGCTGGGACAGTGGTACCCTCTGCGAGCAGTGGTGGAGGTGGTGATTTTATCACTACCACATTGAATTGCCAGGGATGGTACATAGGGTTAAGTGCCACACTGTTGGTGCACACCTATCATGGCTGGAAAGTCTGCTCTCCCTCATTTTACATAATACCACGAGGAAGAGACACAGACATCAGGCACTCCAGCCAGCGGCTGAGTGAGCTGACAGTGATGACAGTCAGGTGAGTGAGAACTCGATTCTCACTGTCACCCAGTTGATGACCATGGGTTCGGGATGTCCCCAACCTCATCCCAATCATGGTGTCCCCAAACATTTCTGTCCATAACCATCCCTGTCTGTTGTCTTCTTTATCTTGTCTGTCTACAAATACTTCCTCACCTACTGATCTTACCTCACCAAAACATTCCTACATGACTTTTGCAACATTCCACTCTCTGAAAAATAATAAATGGAAAAAAAAATGTCTCATACACTGCACTCCATTTCGCACATGTGACTTCTTGTCACACTTTATTCAGTGCAATTGGCTATACAACATGATTGTATTGTGGTCACCCCTCTCTCTGGAGGTGACAGTCCAAATTCAGTTAATATTTTCCAGATATGTTCTCTTTACACTATTAAAGAAATGGATAGCTATTGTTATTTCCTACATCCCTCTTGCACATTCCTGCTCTGCTTTCTCTTTGTTCTTCCCCGTGCTTGCTCCCCATTTCACCAGTGTCCTATATTCTCAATTTATTTTTCTTACTGCATTATTGTGGGATTGTGTGCATCATGCACCAACAAGCAGCAACAGTAATGCAAAAGTAGTTAAAAGTATCACATACAGCTATATTCGAACCCAGTACCATCTGGCCTCAAAAAGGAAATCATCACTGATTTAACTGATTAACACATGCTACCACAGAGTCAATTAAGCAGCAGGTCTATTTCATAGACTCAGTACTAACTGTCAGGCTTTAACAATGTGGCTCGTGTTTGCACACTGCTTACCTACATGCAAACATGTATATCATATGTGCATGCAGTTCGCTAGTCATCATGCAAGCTTGCTGCTTGACGTGCTATGGAAATGTTTATATGATGCTGTATCACTGCTGCTTACTGTCCATTTCCTGTGCATGACATTAAATTATGTGTGTAAACATTATACCCTGTGGGCCCTATCTAACAATATGTCACATATTTACAATAAATCCATCTGTTGCCACTCCCACAAGCACTTCAACCCTAGTGTCTCAGTAATTTTTTCACACATGTATTAACCACAGTGCAAAATGAAATATTAAATGTTGTGTGTCATGCAATGCACATCAATCTGGTAACATGCAGAACTACAACTATTGACCCATATGCCTAAAAACACTTATCTGCAAGGCTAGGGAAAGAATCAGCATGGACAATATCCACAGGGACATAAGTGACCTTCAACACACTTGCCCTACCGATTTTGCTTTTGTCATGGGTAGATCTTTGCTTATTGTGGAATTCTTGGATACTGAGCCTCCAGACCTGGATGTGGGATAATAGATTAAACCACCTATGTTGACTTATCCAAGGCCTTTGACACTATCCCCCATTCATGTGTCATAGTGAAGATGTCCCGTGAGGGAATTCAGCCATACAGTGGTAGAGGGATAGGCAACAGGTTCACTGACATAACACACATTTTCAAAGTTAGGGACTGCACCTCCACCAGTAGCCAGTTACCATTAGTATACCACAATGATCTGTACTGGGCCCTCAACTGTTAGCAAACAACTTCTCTGAAGTGCAGGCAATGGTAAATGGCCTGTGTTTTACCAAGTTTGCAGATGACTAGTAACTGGACACACTAATACAGAGTCCCCCAATGTGATAACATATTATAGAAAGAGCTGCCACACACAAATGATTAGTGCCAAACTCACTGACTGAACCTTAAAGCATACAATGGCTTATTGTCCCCTTTGGAAATGAAATATCCCTGCTAAATATGATATACATAGCACACCTCTAAACTCAAACAGTGTTGTGAGACTTGAGAACATGTGTTGATAGCAATCTACACTTTCATCACTATGTATTTATAGTGGTGACACACATTCTGCATTGCACACATGACACATATTGACATCACATCCAATACCAGAGTTGTTGTACCTCTGCTGTACCATACCCTTATCAGACCACTAATTGAGTGCAATGCTTCCTTCTGTCTGTGCCTCATCAGACACCTGCAGCAATTGGAGAAAACACAGGGTTGTGCCTGAGAAACTCCAGGGCCTCCAAAAATGACATACATGGAAAGACTGAAAGACCTGTAAGTGTACTCAGTATCATGCAGTATCATGCAGGCTGTTGAGGGTTGACCTATGCCTGCACTACAGAGCAGTCTCAGATCTTGCCCTACTGGAAATGCTGCACTTCTGCAAATCAAATGGGATAAGAATAGCTTGGCCCAGGGTTCTCAACCTAGCCTGTGACATAAACAGAACATGTTGAAGAGAAATATATATCCCCCAATAACTCACAATCCTCTGTAATAGGCTCCCACTGTATGTGAATCAGTGCTCCTCGATGACCCTGTTAAAGCGCAGCCTTCACTACTGCTTGAGTGATTGTAAAGTCACCTCTGGGGTGGTACCTATATCCCTCATGGACAGGGCTATTTTGTGCTACTCCCAAAATCACTCTGCTAACAAAGATTTTCAATCTATGCTGAATAAGGGTACTTGTGTTTTTACTCAGCAAGGCTTTTATTCCACTCTCTGAAAAATAATAAATGGAAAAAAAAATGTCTCATACACTGCACTCCATTTCGCACATGTGACTTCTTGTCACACTTTATTCAGTGCAATTGGCTATACAACATGATTGTATTGTGGTCACCCCTCTCTCTGGAGGTGACAGTCCAAATTCAGTTAATATTTTCCAGATATGTTCTCTTTACACTATTAAAGAAATGGATAGCTATTGTTATTTCCTACATCCCTCTTGCACATTCCTGCTCTGCTTTCTCTTTGTTCTTCCCCGTGCTTGCTCCCCATTTCACCAGTGTCTTATATTCTCAATTTATTTTTCTTACTGCATTATTGTGGGATTGTGTGCATCATGCACCAACAAGCAGCAACAGTAATGCAAAAGTAGTTAAAAGTATCACATACAGCTATATTCGAACCCAGTACCATCTGGCCTCAAAAAGGAAATCATCACTGATTTAACTGATTAACACATGCTACCACAGAGTCAATTAAGCAGCAGGTCTGTTTCATAGACTCAGTACTAACTGTCAGGCTTTAACAATGTGGCTCGTGTTTGCACACTGCTTACCTACATGCAAACATGTATATCATATGTGCATGCAGTTTGCTAGTCATCATGCAAGCTTGCTGCTTGACGTGCTATGGAAATGTTTATATGATGCTGTATCACTGCTGCTTACTGTCCATTTCCTGTGCATGACATTAAATTATGTGTGTAAACATTATACCCTGTGGGCCCTATCTAACAATATGTCACATATTTACAATAAATCCATCTGTTGCCATTCCCACAAGCACTTCAACCCTAGTGTCTCAGTAATTTTTTCACACATATATTAACCACAGTGCAAAATGAAATATTAATTGTTGTGTGTCATGCAATGCACATCAATCTGGTAACATGCAGAACTACAACTATTGACCCATATGCCTAAAAACACTTATCTGCAAGGCTAGGGAAAGAATCAGCATGGACAATATCCACAGGGACATAAGTGACCTTCAACACACTTGCCCTACCGATTTTGCTTTTGTCATGGGTAGATCTTTGCTTATTGTGGAATTCTTGGATACTGAGCCTCCAGACCTGGATGTGGGATAATAGAGTAAACCACCTATGTTGACTTATCCAAGGCCTTTGACACTATCCCCCATTCATGTGCCATAGTGAAGATGTCCCATGAGGGAATTCAGCCATACAGTGGTAGAGGGATAGGCAACAGGTTCACTGACATAACACACATTTTCAAAGTTAGGGACTGCACCTCCACCAGTAGCCAGTTACCATTAGTATACCACAATGATCTGTACTGGGCCCTCAACTGTTAGCAAACAACTTCTCTGAAGTGCAGGCAATGGTAAATGGCCTGTGTTTTACCAAGTTTGCAGATGACTAGTAACTGGGCACACTAATACAGAGTCCCCCAATGTGATAACATATTATAGAAAGAGCTGCCACACACACATGATTAGTGCCAAACTCACTGACTGAACCTTAAAGCATACAATGGCTTATTGTCCCCTTTGGAAATGAAATATCCCTGCTAAATATGATATACATAGCACACCTCTAAACTCAAACAGTGTTGTGAGACTTGAGAACATGTGTTGATAGCAATCTACACTTTCATCACTATGTATTTATAGTGGTGACACACATTCTGCATTGCACACATGACACATATTGACATCACATCCAATACCAGAGTTGTTGTACCTCTGCTGTACCATACCCTTATCAGACCACTAATTGAGTGCAATGCTTCCTTCTGTCTGTGCCTCATCAGACACCTGCAGCAATTGGAGAAAACACAGGGTTGTGCCTGAGAAACTCCAGGGCCTCCAAAAATGACATACATGGAAAGACTGAAAGACCTGTAAGTGTACTCAGTATCATGCAGTATCATGCAGGCTGTTGAGGGTTGACCTATGCCTGCACTACAGAGCAGTCTCAGATCTTGCCCTACTGGAAATGCTGCACTTCTGCAAATCAAATGGGATAAGAATAGCTTGGCCCAGGGTTCTCAACCTAGCCTGTGACATAAACAGAACATGTTGAAGAGAAATATATATCCCCCAATAACTCACAATCCTCTGTAATAGGCTCCCACTGTATGTGAATCAGTGCTCCTCGATGACCCTGTTAAAGCGCAGCCTTCACTACTGGTTGAGTGATTGTAAAGTCACCTCTGGGGTGGTACCTATATCCCTCATGGACAGGGCTATTTTGTGCTACTCCCAAAATCACTCTGCTAACAAAGATTTTCAATCTATGCTGAATAAGGGTACTTGTGTTTTTACTCAGCAAGGCTTTTAAACAGTGTAGGGCCATTAGGATAGTATCCTCCTATGTACATATGAAGCTATGAGTCTATGCAGGTCTCCCAACGTTTTGTCTCCCACATGGTCTGCTCATGTCATCTAATGTAAGTTCACCTGCAGTCTTGTGAAAGTCAGGCTTGTCCTGTAGCACTTGTGTAACATCCTGTGTTATGTAGTCTGTGTCCTTAAATCAGGTATGAATTCTGTCTCACTGCAGTCAACTGAGAATGTGTCTGTGTCTAGCCAGAAGAATAGAAGTGTGTATCCTACAGTTACCACTCCAATGTCATACATTGACAGTATTTTGTTGCTTGCACATGCCTACAGTTTTATTTCATGAAGGCCTCCCAACTTCTTTCCAACATGTACCTCTTTTGTCATCCACTGTAAGTTAACCTGAAGCCATGTAAAAGACAGACTTGTACCATGGTACTTATGTACAGTACTGAGTTCTGTAGTCTGTGTACTTAGGTAGGGGTACTGTTCTCACTGCAGTCAACTGTGTGGTGTTTGTCTAGCCAGAAGAGCAGAAGTGTGTATCCTGCAGTTACTGCTAGTGTCCCATAAATTGACAGTATTTTGATACTTGCACAAGCCTACAGGTCCATTTCATACAGGCCTCCCAACTTTTTTTCTCCAACATGCACTGTTGATGTCATCCACTATAAGTTGACGTACAGCCATGTAGAAGTCAGACTTGTGTCACGGTGCTTGCATAAAGTACTGAGTTCTGTAGTTTGTGTACTTAGATAGGCAGGAGTTCTGTTTTCTCTGCAGTCAACTGTGTGTGCGTGTGTGTGTGTGTGTGTGTGTGTGTGTGTGTGTGTGTGTGTGTGTGTCTAGCCAGAGGAGCTAGTTATAACTAAAATCCCATGGATTGGCAGTATTTTGATACTTGCACATGCCTACAAATCCATTTCATGCAGGCCTCCCAACTTCTTCTCTCCAACATGCACTGCTGATGTCATCCGCTATAAGTTGACCTGCAGGCATGTAAAAGTAAGATTTATTGTGCGGCGCTTGCATAAAGTACTGAGTTATGTAGACTGTGTACTTAGATAGGAAGGGGTTCTCTTCTCACTGCAGTCAACTGTGTTTATGTGAGCTGTTATTTGACATTATAGAGAGTATTTTACTCCAGCATGTGGGGCACTGTTATATTCTCCTCAACAGACACTGCTGATGTCATCAGCTATAAAGTGCTGTCTGAGACCCTCCAAGTTAGGATTGATTTGTGGTGCTTGCATTAAGTACTGTATTCTGTAGTCTATTTATTTAGGTGTACAGGGGTTCTATTCTAACTGCAGTCAACTGGGTGTGTGTTTGTGTACTTGCTTGACATTAGAGCAAACATTTTGCACCAGCATGTGGGACACTGTTATATTCTCCTCAACAGACACTGCTGATGTCATCAGCTATAAAGTGTTGTCTGAGACACTCCAAATCAGACCTGTGTTCTGGGGATTGCGTAAAGTATTGTGGTCTGTAGTCTATGTACTTAGATAGATTGGGTTTCTATTCTTACTGCAGTCAACTGGGTGTGGCTGTGTATTTGTACAGTAGAGAGAGTATTTTAAAACAGCATGTGGGACATTGCTTTTACCATCTTCCTCTCAACAGACCTTCTGATTTGTGGATGTGCACTATACACATCAGGGCAGAGTCAGAGATGTCCTGTAGTCCAGGCACAAGTCACCTCATCCTTTCCAATACAGATTTCAGGAACAGAGCTTTTAATCTATCCATGTACACCATATCATGGTTTGTAGGACCTGTATTTTCTTGGTGTGAACCCCCTATGATCTGTCCAGCTGCTGCAGATGTCTGGTGAGGTACGTGCAAAATGAAGCATTATACTGTATTAGTGTTCAGATGAGGTTTGAGTACAATATTGTTATATCCTTGTCAGATATGGATACAATGGCATGACTTCTGAAGTGCACGATGTAGCCTTTCCATACCACTGTGGACACTTTGTCAAAGTTCAAATTGAAATCTACATGCATTCCCAAATCTTGTACCACTGGTTTTAGCATAGGGAGAGTGCTGTCAATAGTGTATTTGCCAAGATATTTCACTTTGCATAAGGCACAAATCCTGACATAGTGTTAGCCCCTCTTGTACTATAGTCACATCATTGGTGGACTCAATGATTGCAACCAATATGCATGACTCAGCAAACTTGATAAGCTACAAGTCATATTTTGTAGCCTGGACTGTTGAGAAATAGATTCCAAACAGTATAGGGCCAAGCACAGATCCTTAGGGTACACCAGTGGTGACAGCTCCAATGGTAGAGGTTGATTCACCAACTTTCACAGTATGTGGTCTGTTGGTAAGGATATTGGTTAACCATCTAGTGAAGTAAGTGTTCATCCCCACCTGGTAGAATTTGTCAGTGATACCTGAGTAGGGGAATTGCATCCAAACCCTCAGACAGATCAAGATAGACAGTATGCACTGTTTTACTTTCATGCAGGCCTATAACACAGAAACAATGGTCTGCAACAACATCACAGATGATCTATCTCATGACACAGAACATACGTCTACCTGACACGGTGTGATACATACTTCAAAACACCCTCTAGATGGACTATGTTCCCATAGAAGGATGTACATCAACATGCATCCATCTGAGTGGGCTGGGGACAGCACCTGATGCATGCATATATAGACACATCCTGACTCTCCTGATCTATGAAGTAGACCAACATGTCATTGTGGACCTTCTCCAAATGGAAAGAAGTAATATCCTGGCTGTGTGCAACATACATGTGTGAGTTTTTGATGCTACTTCGATGTCTGTTGCTTCTGTCAGATGTCCTCAAAGAGCATAATCCTATGGAACTTGAAAAGGCAAAGGCAGTTGACAGGAGTCCACACTGAGGTATTCACTTCACAATGACAGGTGTGGCCATCAACACCTATATCATCAAGTGGGTAGAACAGTGGATCACATATGTGTCATCTAAATATGTAGAAATGTGTGAAGTGACCTATATCTCTTGTCCAGTGATCAAGTGTGTACATCAGGACTGTCTGCTAGGTTCTTTCCTGTCCATGATTGAAATCACAAATGTCAAGAATGACATATAAATCCTGTGTCCCTACAGCTGTCTGAAGGACTACAGATTATGGACAATCATTGACTTCAACTCTAATATTACTATAATGCAGACAGTATCAACACACATCAAAGATTGCTGCCTCAGCCATGACAACACATGAGATGAAAATAAGTGAGGATTTTTTTCCTTATGGAAACAAATGCACAAACCAAAGATCATGTTGATGCCACACTCTATCAGCAGACCACTTGTTATGTGGCCTGTGTCCTGGGATATATGGTGTGTGGCATGCCCAGCAGCATGTGTCCAGGGTGATGAGTACTCCCTTGTATGTAATACAACTACTGAGTATTTGCAGGGTATTCATATGACAGGCCATAATACCTTCATAGATCACAGCCTTCAACACACTAATACCTGAGTACAATGTAATCTTCCTCATGTCCCTCCATACACATCTTACAATGATGTGCAGCTGAATTGTACCACTTTGTCACTGTGAGCTCTCATACATCTATTTGTGCGGGTCTAGGACATTTCACTGAATGCACATTTCACTGAAACTCAAATGACTGAACACAAATCACTGAAAGCACAATTCACTGAAAACTTAATTCACTGAAACACATTTCACTGAAAGTTATATATGGCCTTTTCCCCACTGTAGTGTGACCCTGGAGTTAGTATATATAGTAAGGGGGGAGTGGGGGGGCACTGCCCCCACATTGGGGGTGTGGGGGCATAGCCCCCACATATTTCAAGTATATATTATGTTCGTAAAACAGTAATATATTGGAATTGCAAGTATCCATGTATATAGTTCAAAATATTGAAAATATGTGGGGGGCTACACCCCCCGCACCCCCCAATGTGGTGGGCGGTGCCCCCCCCTTTACTATATAAACTAACTCCAGGGTTGCACTACAATGGGGAAAAGGCCATATATAACTTTCAGTGAAATGTGTTTCAGTGACTTGAGTTTTCAGTGAATTGAGCTTTCAGTGAATAGTGCACACTAATTTAACTTTCAGTGAAATGTGCATTCAGTAAAATGACTTAGACCCATTTGTGAATACTTAGGTATTAGTTTTGTGGCATAAACATTACTGTCTGATGGCACAGAACCCCCATCAAGGTGTAATGACATATATAGCTGTTTAATGACATTGATGGCATGGCTTACATTTGTGACAGTACAGATTATGCCATATATATATATATATATATCTCTGCCATGCACTCCATTTAACTATCCTGTGGTGATCATAATTTCAAGTGTGTCTCCTCACACCTCCTGCATATGTTAGTGTCAGGTGAGTATGCTTAATTACACGCATAGATTGCTGACATGTCCTAATAGTTGTAGAAGTGTGTTGGTGCAGAACCATCTAGACTCACTCAGAAACACATATGTTGTGCCAGAGACATGGATATTACTGGTGATGTTTTTCTGATATTGTCCATGATTGTGCATGATGATTTTACTGTTAGCCATAAGTCTGTATTTGTGTCTTACTTGTTGGAAGCCTCTGCTGACAATACAGGCATACTCAGGAAAATCAGTTTGCACAGCTTCATAATATATACCCAACCCCAATTGTATTTAACATACATGACACATGTCCTCTCCATTGTTCCATGTCTGGATGCTTATATCACACAGACATTCTCCACTGTTATATCACCTTTTGTGATAGTCACAGCATATATGTTTGTCACTGTGCAGTCCTTACTGTGTCATGTGCAGATGTGATTAGTGCTCCTGCTGCAACTGTTTTCCTTTTACATTTCATCATGTGTTTTTCATTACAATGTTTTCAACTGTCCTCCTTCTTGGTGTTCATCCCTAAACTTCATCTGTGTGTCTCTATTCAATAAACACACTTCCCATGACTGTTTCTTATAAATGGCAGCCCGTGTACCCTTAAAGATAATTGACACATTTTGTACAGACTGCTGGGAATGGGATTCCACAATTACCTAACAATATATATATATATATATATATATATATATATATATATATATATATACTGTCCTGTGTCTACAACACAAAATTAAACACTTACATTAATATATGAAAAACCCTGGTATTCCATGTGGTATTCTGCACAATATCCCTAGCCCAATATGATCCGGTGTACACATACACTGTCCTGTCCCCACAACATAATACATTAGTATATGAAAAACCATGGTGGTCCATGTGGCATTCTGCACAATCTCGCTTACCCAGTATGCTAGAGTGTGCACATACACTGTCCTGTCCTGTCTTCACAACATAATACATTTATATATGAAAAACCCAGGTGGCCCATGTGGCATTCCATGCAATCCTGCTTACCCAGTATGCTAGAGTGTGCACATACACTGTCCTCTCCTTGCAACGTAATAGATTTATGTATTAAAAACCCTGGTGGTCCATGTGACATTCTATGCAATTCCGCCAACCCAGTTTGTTATGCTATAACTAAGTTCATTACCCATGTTTCTTTACACAGTTACCTGGCCACCATGAAACCCTGCTTGTTTATGTTTGAAGATGAACCACAACAAGCATATTCATTAGACTCTGCTGCTCACCCAGCAGACATGTAAACTTCATGTAGGCTTTGCAGTTTATTGAATCCCAGGGCATATCCCTAAATGTGAAAAAGTACCTTTTCATTCCTTATACCTCCTTATGCTCCCTTCTTCACTTACTTCCTCACCTCTATCAAAATCTCTTCCTTGACTTTCTCTCCTGTTTATATTAGACTAACTTACCTTTAATTTCTCTACAAAGTGTCTAGAATTTCTCTAAACATTAAGTGATTGGCATATACCTTGTACTGAATCTTAACCAATGTTTTTATATTATGTCTAATTTGTCATAATTATTTAAATGCAGGTGTTTTTGTCTTCTTTTTGAAAATTGTAAAATTATTGTTCTTAAAATGCTTTGTAATAATTTGGAGATTTTCTCCCTGGGCCTCCACTGAAAATGGGCTTCTACCCAGTCGGCGTTTCCCAGTAATCAAATGTCAGTAATAGATAAAATTACTAAGAAACTTTCTATCTATAAAAAGTCCAACAAAGATGTTCCTCATGGAAATTCAAATGAATACCATAAGTCCCTCAAGAAGCCTGACTATCCTATTCTAAGACTCTTGCTTTCATATATCTTGCTGCTTCAGTCCATAATAATTTACACAGATTATAAATCTTCCAGAGCAATCTGGCTACAAAAGTCAACAGTCTTTCATCCTCTTAATAATTGAAGCCCTCTCAAAATTAACACAGAAAGAGGCTTGCAACCAAATATTCATATTGTTTAGTGCACTGGATTAAATTAGTTTACTGCCATGCTTTAATCTACTGACCATATATTGCTCAGCACAGACAAAGGCCTGTTGACAGAAGGGCTATTAATTAACATAAATGAACTATACTCTTCTTATCCCTAAACTATCTAGCTTTAGCTTTAACCAAGAAACCCCTCACTAGTTTCATAATTATTTGTTAAACAAAACATGCCGAGGTCACTTTTGTAATGGCATCTCTAGTGCCAGCAGCCCACATTCCACTCTACCCATCATAACTCAGCTCTTTGTCCAATGCCCTTTTCATTATATTTTAAGACCTTCATACAGATAAAAATTATCTAAACCTTAATCATTATCTGGATGACTTACTAGCACTAAATAAAGGTAGGGATCAAACAATTAGTAACTATAAGACAGTGATCTCTGTGATGTTGCTCTTCCATAAAATGTTAATGTTAGCTATTCTGCGAGACTGCAGTTCTGCAAACTGCTTTTGTCATCATTTTAAGAATTTTCTCATTTCCCCTGTGAATGAGCAACTATGGACCAAGATTGCAAAAGAGTTGCACCCAGTGTAAGTCTGTCACGATTCTGAAATACTTGCTCTCAGTGTAAGTGACTTACTTACTTACGTATTGATAAAAAGGTTTAAACTGGGGGCCAGATTCCAAAAGATATGTTCTCACAACTCTTTTGGAATTGGGCCAATGAAGTTAATACATAAAGCTAAGAGGGTATGACAGGGTATAGTCCTCCACATGGAGGTGCAGGTGGGCTTAAATCCCATAATAAAATAATTATTTCATCAACAGTTTCAGTAGTAAAACTGTATAAAGAGTCTGAGTTTTGAAGGTTAATACTGAGGGAGGAGAAGCAGGCTTAGGATATGAATTGTATCTAGAAGCAAGGAACTAAATGAAATGCAGACTGCCATACAAGATTACCTCAATTAACTTTATGCCTGCTTCACAGAAATCTACCTTAAGATCAATGTTCTTAAAATAAATTTTGTCTAGTTTAGTCTTCTATAAATATTTTTTTCTTTCCTCTACCCTACAAATTTTATATTCCTAGTAATAATAATCTGTACCATGCACAGACCCACAGAAATACTGTAGTAAGACACTTGCACTTACAACAGTATACTTAGGCTTTCCTCACATACAAACACTCATGCTTTTCTCTTGACCCCCATCACTTTTCACTGTCTTGTTGACCTCATGGTTAAAAATCCTCACACAACGTACTTGTGCTTAAATTTACACCAGAGTCTTGCCTTAGCCTTTTGAGTCTCAGTAGCTAACAATATCTTACTATTTAAACTGGAATACACACTTCCAGTAGTAATATTGTATAATTATATAACACACTCGCCAAGCCAACATGCTGCACAGACTTTATAGATATTCAAGTCAATACCATGACCCATCACTGTACATTTCAAACTTATTTTAGATTTGGTTGAGTGATTATCTCTATTGGGCAATGCCCAGATTCAGAGTAGGACCCAAAGAAAAGTTGCACAATGTAACAACTACAAAGTCAAGTATGACAACATAATACTTTGACAGTAACAAGTGAAAACAATGCAATATTTAAACCATATGGAAACACAAACATTAGAGTATAAAATATTTCTTGGAAAACAGTGAGTAGAATAATAATTATTACAAAACAGAGTAAGATAAGTATGCATTGAGACACGAGATTATATACATGGCACATATGCTACTGCACTCTCAGTGGTGCTATGAGACAACAGTCCAAAGTGCAAGAGCCTTACAATGCCTTTGCATGTAATAATACCTGTACCATGCACAGCCCCAAGTGTCTCACAGTCCCTATGTACGTAATAATATCTGTACCACTCAGAGCACCCAGAGCCTTACAATTTCTATGCATGTAATAATATCTGTACCATGCACAGCCTGAAGCACCATACACTGCCTATGCATGTAATAATACCTGTACTATGCACAGGTCCAAGTGCCTTACAATCCCTATGCATGTAATAATAACTGTACCATGAGCATACCCAAGTGCCTCACAGTCCCTATGTATATAACATCTGCATACACAGCCCCAAGTGTCTTACAAACCCTATGCATGTAATAATACCTGTACCATGCACAGCTCCAAGTTCCTTACAGTCCCTATGCTATGTAATAATATCTGTACCATGCACAACCCCAGGTGTCACACAATCCCTATATATGTAATAATATTTGTACCATTCACAGCCCCCAAGTGTCTAACAATCCCTATGCATGTAATATCTGTACCATGCAGAGCCCTAAGTGCCTTACAGTCCCTATATATGTAATAATATCTGTACCATGCTCAGCCCCAAATGCCTTAGAATCCCTATGCATGCAATAATATCTGTACCATGCTCAGCCCCAACTGCCTTAGAATCCCTATGTAGGTAATAATATCTGTACCATGTAGCACCACAAGTGCCTCACAATCTCTATGTATGTAATAATATCTAAACCATGCACTGACCCAAATGTTTTGCAATCCCTATGTATGTAATAATATCTGTACTATGCACAGCCCAAATCACTTTACAATCCACATATATGTAATAATATCTTACCATGCACAGCCCCAAGTAGATTAAAATCCCAACCTATGTAATAAAATATGTACCATATACAGCCCCAAGTCCCTTACAATCCGTATCTATGTAATAATATCTTTACCATGCACAGCCTGAAGCAGCTTGCAAACCCTATGTATGTAATAATTTCTATACCATGCATAGCCTCAAGTGTCTTACAATCCCTATGTGTGAAACCCCAAATGCCTTAAAATCCCAATGTATATAATAATATCTGTAACATGCACAGCCCAAAGTGCCTTACAATTCCTTTGCATGTAATAATATCTGTACCATGCACTATATATGTAATAATATCTGTACTATGCAAAGTCCCAAGTGCCTTACAATTCCTATGTGTGTACAGTATGTAATAATATCTGTATCATGCACAGCCCCAAGTGCTTTACACTTCCTTTGCATGTAATAAAATATCTGTACCATGCACAGCCCAAAGCACCTTACAATCCATATGTATGTAATAATATCTGTACCATGCACAGCCCCAAGTGCCTTACAGTCCTTATGTATGTAATAATATATGTACCATACACAGCCCCATGTACTTTACATTCCACACCTATATAATAAAATCTCTACCATACACAGCCCGAAGCACCTATGTATGCAATCATTTCTGTACCATGTGCACAGCCCCATTTGCCTTACAATCCCTATGCATGTAATGATATCTGTACCATGCACAACCCCAAATGTCTTGCAATCCCTGTCTGTGTAATAATATCTGTACCATGCACAGCCCCAAGTGTCTTACAATTCCTTTGCATGCAATAATATCTGTACCATGCACAGCCCGAAGCACCTTACAATCCATATGTATGTAATAATATCTGTACCATGCATAGCCACAACTGCCTTATAGTCCCTATGTATGTAATCATATCTGTACCATGCACAGCCCGAAGCACCTTACAATCCCTATGTGTAATAATATCTGTACAATGCACAGCCTTAAGTGTCTTACAATCTCTATGCATGTATTAATATCTATACTGTGCACAACCCCAAATGCCTTAAAATACCTATGTATGTAATAATATCTGTACCATGCACAGCCCCAAATGCCTTAAAATCCCTATGTATGCAGTAATATCTGTACCATGCACAACCTCAAGTGCCTTACAGTCCCTATGTATGTAATAATATCTGTACCATGCACAGCCCCAAGTACTTTACAGTCCGTACATATGTAATAATATCTGTATTGCGGACAGCCCCAAATGCCTTACAATCCCTGTGCATACAATAATAAAGCCCCAAGTACTTTACAGTCCGTACATATGTAATAATATCTGTACCATGCTCAGCCCCAAATGCCTTACATTCCCTATGTAGGTAATAATATATGTACCATGCAGAGCCCCAAGTGCCTTACAATAGTTTTGCATGTAGTAATATCTGTACTATGCACTGCCCCAAATGCCTTATAATCCCTACGTATGTAATAATATCTGTATCCTTTACAGCCCCAAGTGTCTTTTAGTCCGTAAGTATGTAATACTATCTGTACCATGCACAGTCCCAAGTGTCTTACAATCCCTACATTTGTAATAGTATGTGTACCATGCACAACCTCGTGTCTTATAATCCCTACGTATGTAATAATATCTGTATCATGCACAGCCCCAAGTGTCTTTCAGTCCCAAGTGTCTTACAATCCCTACGTATATAATAACATCTGTACTATGCACAACCTCATGTCTCACAATCTCTACGTATGTAATAATATCTGTACCTCACACAGCTGCAAGTGCCCTACAACCCCTATGTATGTAATAATGGCTGTACTATGCACAGCCTGAAGCACTTTACAGTCCCTTTGTGTGTAATAATAATCTGTACCATGCACAGACCCAAGTACCTTACTGCACTTATAAAATGGATGTCTGTATCTTTTGCATGTGTTTATTTACTTTATTTTTTCATTTCATTATTTATCCTTTGTTTGAATTTGATTTTTACATTTAGTATTTCATGTAAAATAATTATGTTTTGTAGTGTACTTTAATGTAAACTAATTCTTCTGCCCAGATTAACTAACTGACAGCTGTGCAGGGTTACACTTTTAACTGTAAAATTTTGATCTCATATATTGATGCTAGTCATTCAGTGCATTCTTCCATCAGATTGTTTAGTACTACTGCAGAATCGGATTTCTAAACAAAAGCTAGCACTACAAACTACTTCAGCTAGTAGGTGAATTAATCAGGAGAAGGATACTATGATTTCAGCAGCAAGTGCTTTACAGACAGGAGTAAGACTTTCCAGGTAATACGGCCGCAAAATATTCACAAGGATAAAAGTTTTCTTAACAGCTATTAAGAACAAAAACATAAATGAATGAATGAATGAATTAATTAATTAATAAGAAATAAACAGTAATGCTCATCAATACCACCATCATTTTTCTCTGTGTATTTTGATTTAACTCCTAGGTTAGAGTGACTGCTTTCTCTACCTATTGTGACTGTTTTTGCTTCATGTTATTCACTTTCTCTGTCTTTCTTCACTGCAACTTCTTCTGTTTGCAGAGTTTGTTTTCACTTTTTTTTCAGGAGACTATGTTTCTACCTTTTGGTTGCCTTTTGCTCTTCCTAATCAGGTGATATGCTTTAATTTGACTTTTCTCTCTCTTGAATCCTCTGTTGCTTTAGGTCTTTTCTAATATTATTTTTATGTTGGACATGTTCATTTCTGATGTTTGATTTTTTTTTTTAATATTTCTGAATTTTATAGTTTGTCTCTGCTACATGACTTTTCAAGATGGTGAGTGAGTGAGTGAGTGAGTGAGTGAGTGAGTGAGAGTGAGTGAGTGAGTGAGTGAGTGACAGAGTGAATGACAGAGTGAGTGAGTGACAGAATAAGAGTGAGTGAGGAATGGAGTGATGACAGAGTGACTAAGTGACAGAGAGAGTGAGTGAAAGTGTGAGTGAAGGAGTGTGTAATTGATGGAGGGAGGGAGTAAGGGAGCTAGGTCTACATGACCACTAGCTTTTTTTCATGTGTGGAACATAGCTGACGTACTGGTAGCTAGACATAGGACTGTTATATTTGTGTTGCCCATTTCATGAACTCTGTTAAAGTACAAAGCAGCAATGATAATGAGAATGCAGTTGTAAATTATGTAATAAGGAAGAAACAATAGTAAAGGCACAAGAAAACAACATGGAACAGTGGAATGATTTAACCGTGGAAAGAGGTGTGGATAGTTGATGCAGAAAGAACAATTGATATTATAAAGCTAGTTAGGGTGGGTTAGATAACTGGTAAATGATGTTACAGAGCAGTAGGGACAGATGATAATGATAGTGAAAGGGAAGGGATGGGAAGAGCTCCAAAGATGTAAAGTGAAAATGTGTATGGAGTCAAGTCACGGTTCTGCTGCCTTAATATATCAGGTGAAGCTGTGCAGTACAATCCAGCCACATGTGCACAGATGTTCACAGTATGTGCCATGCTACAAAATATGATCCGGAGGAAACAGCTGCACCATGATCATTACAGGGAAGCGACACACAGCCATCCACCAATGCCAAGGTCCTCACAGCCACACCCACAGGGGGACTTGGAGGAGGAACTTCCTGAGCCAGTTCCCAGTAGGCAGATGTGAGTATTGCCCAGTATGCCCTGGCCTTGGCCAAGAGACAACGCATAGCACATGCACTGACAACCTACGGTCCTAGTGGCTGACACCAACTCATAGACATAGTAAAAAGGATGCCAGCCACACCACACAGTGTGTACCTTACCATGTGTTGGTTGTGTACTGCGAGCATCAAACAGAATCATCCCTGAAGCACTGTTATCTCAACTGCTGCAGTCACAAGGTACGTCACTCTTCTGTACCAGAAAAGTACGGGGTACTAGACTATGGTAACATATCTATAGACCTGATGCATGTATGCAAAGGAATAGAGTGGGCTAATGGGCTACTTGCAGAGAATTAACAGCTATGTGGGACAACAGAAAATCTCTGTCCAATGCTGGCTGCCTCATAATATGCAGTAGGCCACAAGGCAGCAAAACCCACTGCAGTATGCGAGGGGAATGCCAAACAGCGGGGTCATAGGACAGATGCATGACTGTCAATGCTAGAGTCTCCTACCCCCAATACAGCCATGTTCCTATACAACTGCAGTAACAGTATGTTTGCAAGGTTATAGCAGCAGACCACACAATCCCAGGGCTGTCCCAAACAACCTGGCAACATGTTCTATTCCCTCAATATGCAGGTGTCAAAGTGTATGTCTGTCTGCTGTTGACAGTGTCAGGAATTAAACTTCACTTTCTGGTGACTGGTGTGGCTCTGTGGTTCAAAGCTGTCTGCACCGGCAATTTTGCATGTGAGGTACTCCTATGTTAGGAGTCCCACAAACTGTCAATATTTCACTAGTTGTTACTGCAAGAAAGCTGGACAACACCAGAGACAATAGAGGGACAGGGGGCCACAGCTATGGACATTACACATGCTCTGAGTAACTTAGAAGATGGCTAGTATAAAAGCAAGTTGTAACAAATCAGAGTAGCAGCAGGGTGTAAAGGCCATCATGTAACTTTGTCAGTACCTACAATAAGTCAGTGGGTACCATGTAGTAGTTTATTACCAAAAATACACAGCTGTCTGAGGAGCAGAGCAGACATATGGGACAGAATGCTGGACATCCTGCAAAACATGTACAGTCAGAGTGTGAAGCCTGTAATCCTGTGTGTGGTGTTACATCATGTACCCCCCGTCACAGCATACCTACAACTACTTAGAGCAGGAAATATGGACTAAGCCATGAACAGGAGTGGGACAAAGGCCCGTATATAAGGAGAAGGATTAACTGCTGGCCACACAAATGTAGAAAGTGCAAATAACAGGTCATCTAGTAACATGGGATCACTGCTGTGTATGGAGTCAATAAATCAACTGTCTGTCATCAGTTCCTAATGTCAATCTATAATGATTTGCCACTGATGTACCAGGAAATCACAATGCTATATAAAACGTACCAGACATATGATGCAAAACCCTGTACAGTCTATTACAATATGTACTAGGTATGACTCAGCTATTTATGTGCAGCACACTGCCGGGGAATTCCTTGCACATAATATCAGGGGGGTGCTGGACTGCTGAATCAGATGCAGCAGTCAATTAGCTGTAGCACACAAAATCTTGGGCTGGAGTACAGGTAGGTCTGGCCTGGAGTCATCTTAAGTACTGATGGTCACACTGGGCAAGCTCCTACACTTAGCTAATATCAGCCCATGCCTGATGCCTCATCTGCCTAAACAACTGAGATGTGAATATATCTCCGTGCATACAGACAGGTTTGTATATCCCTATTTCCTCCATAACTGCATCCTCCCATCTCCATCCCATATATGGGAACTTGTAATACATACCTAGTAGACTGTTGTACTCCTCTTGTGCAGAGATCCTGAAGAAAAATGCTTCCAAAATTGCAGTTTGTCTTGGTAAAGCAAGTTACAGACCTGTTTATCATAGGCAGCTGCTTGCCTTTTCTAGGTAATGCTCAATAACAGGCAATTGCCTGTGCACCAATCTGTGACTCAGACTTGCTAATTGCATCCAGAACAGCTGGGTTGTACTTTCATTAGCCAATGACATGGCACAACATTGCAATATTTAAGGTCTTCGTGTAGGCCTTGGTCCATTTCCTAGTCTTTGAGATGGACATTACTGAGATGAGGAGACTATAGCATCACAGAGTGTAGGTACAAATACTATCCACTGTTGGGATTTATGTGGTATGTCCACAGTTTTGCATGCTATGTTTGGGCATTGTGAAATGACTTTCAAATTATGTGGCAGTTCAGTGTTAAACAATGTGGGTTGAGGTCAGTAAGGGGGAAGACACATGTGAGTGTCATACATCATGCACATCACAATATGCATATTGCTGCAGACGCTGCTGGTCTATCAGCTTTATATGTTTGTAGGGGCAGACTGTGACACATATCCCTATCACTTAACCATCCCCCACCCTTTTATGTATGGGTGCTGCATGGATCCCTTGTTCAAGGGGATTGTGAGCTAAGGTAGGTCTGTAGCAGGTAGCTGAACATACTGCCACATATGTTGCAGGCTGCAGCTGCTGCTTTCTGCCCAGGACTCATACTGGGCAGTGTGAACACACTGGAGAAAATGCAAGCTGTATGTGTCAGTGAGGAAGCAGTGTCAGCTTTGTCATTACAGCAGAGACAGTGTGAGGGTACCCATAACAGTCCAGGTGGATCATGTGCTTAAGATACATATGTTATGTAACAGTGCCAATCAGAGTGGTAGGTGACATATAAGTAGCCTATAAAAATTTGTGCAGTATGTCTCTACCTACACGCCTTTGACGTGCTAAGATGGGTAGCAGTGAATGCAGTAGCAGCAACCTGCTTTGGTTAAAATTGCAGAACTCAGTCATTATTTGTTTTATTCACAAACATTTAATTGAAGTACAACACATTGGATTCAAAATCAGGACTGTGGATGCCAAAACGTGCAGCATGCCAGGAATTTAACAGACTGAGCTACTGAGTCAGTACATCAGCAGGTGTATTTGCAAGATATATGTACATGTATACAATCTGTTACAAAGGATTCGTGTTAATGGGTATGACATGTGACACTGAACTGTCGGTCATGATATTCTAACCTCAATCTGCACTGACGTGTCAGTACTTTAGTGCACAGAAAAGGTTTTGTGAAAACCGTACCAAAAGTAGGTGGCACAACTGTGGACATTCTGCAACAGTTTGTCCAGTTGACAGCTATACCTGCTATCCCAGGCCTCATGTACTTCCATCATTATTTATTTGTCTGTGCACTGGTTTGCTGGCTGCATCACAGTACACTGCCAATTTTCCCATTATATGTACATGCAATATGTCATTGGAAAACAGGATATGTTTATGAAAACATCTGTTTTACTTCAGAGCTGAGTGGATTATTGGTCTAATGCACTATGCTGTAGTTGACAGGGGTTGAGTTTGACATGTGGCAGAGGGTGATTATTTTGCAGATGTGCCTAACAGGGTCAGAAACTTATAAGATGATCAAGGCAGTTTTAAGGGTTTTTTGCGGGTTTGTGCAGCACAGCTCACCTATTAGTTCTGCTTAAAACCATGCTAATTATAAAAAAAGAAAAGAAAAAAGGGGTGATAGGAAAGTGGTGAAATTGGGGTAAGAAGGGAGAAAAATATACTGAAAGACAGGTAGGGATGTACAGGAAGGGTGTAGGAAAGGACCATAGTGCTCCATTTATTCTACAGCAACAGCTGTCCAAGTTGTAGAGAATATGGAATTTGGAGCCTCACACCCCAGAGAGAGGGGCAAGGACAACTTAACTGTGTTGATTAATTCTTTTAATAACTGATTGTGTCCAGTGGACATTGGTGCAAAATGGAGATCTATGTATGGTGCGATATTTTTTGTGAGACAGGAGCGTTTTTTTTTTAAGGTGAGAGAGGAATGTTGGGGAAGGGATATAGGTACGTGCGGGGATGTAAGTTGGTTAGGAGAGGATGGATTTGTAGGCAGACAAGACAAACAAGACAGCATACAGGGGCAGTGTGTGACACATGAGGGGGGGTAAACATCTTGGATGGGGAGGGTCTTGCAGAATCAGAGAGCCATGTGCCCCCAGACTGCAGCAGTGAGACTGAGTTTCCCACGCATGGGCACTCAACACTACTTCTTCGCTGCCCCGAAGGTGGCTGTGCTGAAGGCTGCGCACTGGGGACATCTTGCCCTTTCAGGTTGGCGAGTCTCCCCTCAATCTGACGCAGGCGATTTTCATAGCTACAATGCACAATCCTGCACACCATCTCCTGTAGCTGTTCCTGTGTGACAAGCCCCCTCCACCCCCACTTCAAGGCGAGATGGGCCCTGTCCACTGAAGTGGTTCCTCCTGTAAGTGTTGCCGGGCCAGAGGAGGGAGCACCACTGGGTTGGGTCCCAGATGTGCTGGAACCCTGTGCCATGGCCTACTGTGGTAGGGTAGGTGGATCGCCAGGAACCGGCCTATCCAGTCAAGCTATGGTGCTAAAGAATTTGAAAGTGTATAGATTAGTAATGAGCATAACATTTCATTAGTTATAACAGCATGCCAGAACATTAAAAATAACCCAGTAACATAACATTGCATAGAATATGGAACACAACAATAAGTGAGATAAGAGTCAGTATAGTAACAGCATGCCAGTAACAGTTACAGCATAAGGCCAATACCAATGACAAGGAAATAGCGTATACTGTTTTATTAGCCGCTTTCGTATAGAAACTTCATCAGAATAATTACATTAAATCGACTGACCTCTTAAATATCCAATACTAATCATGTGACTAATTAATTAATTAAGACAAAATTTAATACAAGTTAAAAGTAAATCACTTTAAAAACTCCTAAACAGTCATAACCATTCTTTAAAAACCTAATAAAAATGAGAAAAAATAGAGTGTCCTGTTTTGTTTACATTTAACCTACGCTGGTTCAAATAACATTTAATATTAATGGTCTCATTAAGTCCAGGGGGGCTGTCCGACTTTAATTTGATTTGCCAATAAGTCTCTCTTTGTAGGAGAAAATTCTTAAAATCCCCTTCCCTCAAATCTTTCCGCCCCACTTCTAATATGGAAAATAAAAATTTTTTGAAAGATGAACAGTTCAGAGAATGCTTGTACAGGGCATTCCTTTCATCCCTAGACCTAATACTATAAAGATGTTCCCTTATACGAATTCTAAATTCCCTGGTGGTCATTCCGATGTAGAAGGCATCACAAGTGGAGCACAGGGCGATGTAAACAACTCCCCTGGTTCCACAATTTACAAAGCCTGGGACCTCTAAGGTTCTTTTAAGGGTACTAACAAGAATGTAGGGTCCAGTGGAAATGAAACGACAAAAATTACAATTGTTACATTGGTACATTCCCCTTCTCTGAGTAACTAAATTAGAAACACTATTCTGCTGGGTCTCAAAAATTCTTTTTAAATTTAAACCACTCTTTGAAACAAACACTGGCTTCTCACCCAAAACCTGAAAGATATCCCTATTACCTTTTATGATGCCCCAATTTCTCCTTATAATATTTTGTATCTCCTTACAATCGGAGCTCATTTCCAATGAACAAATCAAATTAGTATCCATTTTACTTACTATCCTCTTACTACTAACAATATCAGCCTCATTATTTATGAGATTTAACAAAGGAAAATATTTACTTTCCCTTTTGGACCAAACTTCCTTCTTAGTTCGGTCCAAAATAGTTACTGTGTAGCCTCTTTTGATAAATAAGGATGAAATAAATGAAAATTCAACTTCCAAATCAGAGTCCTTGGAAGTCATACGGCTCGCCCGTATGTATTGCCCCCTTGGGATGTTATTGGTAATAAACTTAGGATGACCACTTTTATAATGCAAATAACCATTATTAAAGGTTTTTTTACGAAAAATAGAACTGTGCATTCTGTTTTCTATAAAATCCCATTTTAAAGTCACATCTAAAAAGTTTATCGTATGTCCCTGACATCCTTTTGTAAATTTCAAATAATCAGAAAGAGTGTTAATTTCCGTAAAAAATTGGTCTATGGTGGTATAATCCCCATCAATAATAAAAAACAAATCATCCATAAAACGACAGAAAAGACAAATTTTAAATTTATCCATCAAGGTGGGTAAAAATTGTTTCTCCCACCAGGCCATTACC
This sequence comes from Protopterus annectens, assembly GCF_019279795.1. NCBI lineage: Eukaryota > Metazoa > Chordata > Ceratodontiformes > Protopteridae > Protopterus > Protopterus annectens. The sequence continues at coordinate 202,954,277 of NC_056751.1, forward strand.
AGATTGGCAAATGCCGGAGCTGCTGAAGAACCCATGGCCACCCCTCTTTTCTGTCGATAATACGTATTTCCAAAAAGAAAAAAATTATTTTCTAGGGTGACCTCCAGTAACCGGCATAAAATAGAGATTATGTCTTTGCTAAAATTAGGGCAACTAGTAGACAGAAAACCCCGGATAGCTTCTACACCCTCATAATGAGGGATACAGGTGAATAGGGAAATTACATCCAGGGTAAACATAATCTGTAATTCAGGGTTAAATCCTTGGGTACAAATAAATTGATTAATCCTCCTAAGGAAATGCCAGGAGTCCTGAACAAAAGAGGGTTGATCTGAAACCACAGGTCCAAGAATGGCATCAAGGACCAAAGAAATTCCTTCAGTAGCTGAATAGGGGGCCGAAACAATTGGTCTAAAAGGTGGCCTAATTACAGACTTATGTACTTTGGGAATCCCAAAGAGTACACCTATCCTAGGATAGTAAATCTCACAAAATTCATATAATTCGAGAGAGATTTCCCCATTCATAAGGGCATCATATAAAAAAGACTGAATTAAACGGTATCGCCGTTTGATCTCAAAAAGAGGAATAATTTCATATTCATCAAGATTGCCTAAAAGGTCCAACATGCCCTTTTCATACATCTCTTTCTTCATAATTACTATATTATTGCCCTTATCACTTTTCATAAAACGGAATTTATCAGTCATTTTCTGTAAATTATTCAAAGCTAACCTTTCTTCCTTGGACAAATTACCAACAAAATTCGCCTGGTGGCACAATAGACTCTCCACATCATGGATACAGGTTTCTTCAAAAACCTTTAGGGTATGATGTAACTTGGGACAGTAAACAGAGGGTTTGACAAAGGTATTTTGAGTGGAAGGAAGCTCATTTAATAAAAAATGCAAGTTTAACTTCCTAGAATATTTTTTAATATCCACGACAGTTCTCACATAATTAGCCCTACTATCCGGGATAAAATTTAAACCTAACTTTAACACTGCAAGTTCCTCAAAACCAAAAACATGGTCAGTTAAATTTATAATACTAAAATGTTCGTTGGTAGATCCTATGTCTCGTCCCCTGAAGACTGGGAACTCAAAAAAATTTTTATTAGGTTTTTAAAGAATGGTTATGACTGTTTAGGAGTTTTTAAAGTGATTTACTTTTAACTTGTATTAAATGTTGTCTTAATTAATTAATTAGTCACATGATTAGTACTGGATATTTAAGAGGTCAGTCGATTTAATGTAATTATTCTGATGAAGTTTCTATACGAAAGCGGCTAATAAAACAGTATACGCTATTTCCTTGTCATTGGTATTGGTTCTGCAACAGTTTTATTTTGCCTCCTTGGACGTATTTATTTTATTGGTTGGATTTTTTTCTTTCATTTACAGCATAAGGCCACCAACATAGATAATTCAACAAGGTATGTTAGTATGCAACCATTGTAATACATAATAATACAACACAAGGTCCAACATAACATTTTGAGAAGAACATATGTTAATAATAAACCATAACTGATACATAACAATAATAAATTGTGATACAGATAAGGGGTGTGAAGGAGAGAGAAATACAGTCCATTAATACCAGCATAGGCTATATTGTTTGCAGCAGTACTCTTATATACTCTACAAGTCTGCCCTTCCTTCATGTATACATGTGCCTATAGCTTCTGTAGCATGTACATTCCACTCAGCTACCTGCATGGGGCAGTATGGGCCAACATGTAACACCTACAAGTACACAACTACAAAGGACTATTACATGTCAGGGGGACAGATATGACTACCAATATATACTGTGGCTGATGTAGTGTGACTGTGCTACTGACATAAATCATGCCCATGATAGGGCTGTGACAGAGGGATTATGCAACAGTGATTACAATCCGTGACAGTGTGACACTTGAGAGACATGTATCATGCACAGTACAAAGAGTTTACAACTATCATGCCTTCCTTGGCAGGCATGGGGTTAGACTATAAGCTGACATTCACAGACATACCAGGCATACAGCCATACCAAGAGTGCACATTTTATTTATTGTATTAAATTTTATTAGTATTGTACTTATTGCCTTTGTTTTCTAAAGTCTTATCACATTGTTGAGCAATCCTGTTAACACTCAGTTACATCTGAACACACAGATTGTTAACACATTCTAAGGGCTACTGGAGCCATTTATTTACCTGTAATTCCTGTGGGGAGAACGTCTGTCAATAATACATAACTGATTCAATAATATTTACTAGTATTTGTCACTGGACTCGAGCCTTGGTCTGTCTGTGACAAAATGAACATCAGACCTAGCATTTATCAAACTGAGATATTGAGCCGTTGCTGTATATTGATTGACTGATATTTGCCTAGATCTCACCTGTTAACAAAATATGACCTGGTAATAAAAGTAGATTGTTATACAAGATGACACTAACAGCTAAACACACATGCATGAGATTCATGCATGACAGAGATATTAGGTGAACTGTACATTAATACATAGAATGCAGGTGTACACCATATAGTGGAAATATCTGTGGTGTGTAGTAACCATATCAGAATGCTGGTTTCACTACCTGACCCATATACAGTTGCAGATGCTATATATTTGGAGTCTACAGCTATTACAGTTTCATACTTGCCTGCAGTAGTGTATCTCAGGGCAGCAATGCATATTGCTGAAATGCAATGGTTAACACAAGACAATCCTGATATGCAGAATATACCTTGGGTGTTCCCAATATTAGTTCAGATCTTAGTGCTGAACAAATATCATAATGCATTATATGTATTAGTATAGCTCCAGATCTGCAGTTTAGCAGAACACTCTTTATTAGCTAACCTTCAATCACTTACTGGTATTCTTTGTGTTTTTAGTTCACAGCAGGTGTAATATTCAGTTTCATGAACATCAGTCCAAAATACACATGTATTGCCAAACACAGCTTTATTAGGAGTGACTTCATGCAGTAAGTGATATATTTTTCCAGTCTTTATTGCAGAACAGTTCATATAATGCAGATATTGCAATACAGCTGTAATACCACAATTAATGCAGTAGAAACTTTATTTCCTTAACATTCTCATGTTTCATGTGTTCATCTTTATTGAACTATACCTGGTATTATTTATTTATTGCAGTCCATGTCTATAACCACATTCATTGCAGTACAATAAAAGCTATATATACCTAATGGCAGTTAATACACTGCTTCTTCTTGCTTATATGACTATAGATTGCAAGATACATCTGTACTCACCACACTCATGGCACAACATGGCCAGGCACCCTGCATGGGCCTCTAGATTGTGAGCTCTCTCCTCTGCAGCAGTAGGGAGAGAAGCACATAATTGTGTGTACCTGTCTACCATGCATTCAGGTTAGGTATTGGTAAAGCAATGCAAACAGTAATTACAAACTTGTGAGGCATTCTCATCTCAAGCATTCTGGACCCAGGTGTCCATACGTCCCCTCTTCCATCACTTCAAATAATCAAAATGATGACAGGGATACCTGTAGCACTGGTGAGATTGCTTGCCAGCCGGTCCCAGGCTTACAACTTGTACTCTGATCCCTGGAACTGGCCCTGCAGCAGCTGGACATTGTAGCATTTTAAAAGATGTCCAACCATGACCCTGGACTCCAGACTGTCCCACCATTGTGCCCACAAGTGCGTACCCTCTCCAACACCTGCCATAGCCCCTGCCATGTTCAAATTCCAACTGGTTCTTCTGTATTCTCGCCTGTTGCACTCAAACCTGTTTTCCCACCCTTTACCACCATTGGGCAATTTTTAAATATGCGGCACATCACTTAGCATCGCACAGACCCACTGAGTTCAGTTGAGCAGTGCTTAAACTGGCAATGTTCAGCAATGCATAGCAGTGCACAAACCAGTTTAGCTGGGCTGAACAATTCTTAAATGGGCATTGCTTAGCAGTGCTTTGCACTGCTTAGCTATCCACAAACCAGCTATGTAGTGCTAAAACATTCTTTGTTTAAGCAGCGCCTGACAAGGCTTAGCTGTGCTTAGTGGTGCGGAGCGTAGAAAAGCAGGATTTAAAAATACATCTCATAAATGTGTATTTGCCACATAAATGCTTACTAACATGTCTGTGTGTACATATAATATGCAATCAAGGATTTAAACATACTTCTCATAATGTGTATTTGCAACATAAATGATTAATAACCTGTCTGAGTATTCATACACAATTCAATCAAGGTTTAATAGTACTTCTCATAAATGTGTATTTGGAAAATAAATTTAATAACCTATCTGTGTAATCAAACAAAATGTAATCAGGATTTAATATAATTCTCATAATTTGTATTTACAAAATAACCCGTATTTGTACTCAAACCCTGCACCTACTGAATATTCAGTTGTCACTCTTACCATTTGGCTATGTGGCCATGGGGAATGCTGTTATGCTTTTACTTATATCTGTCCACTATGTTTAAGCACTGTCGAGCACCATGGCGTGCTGCAGAAACCCGGACAGCTATGATTAAACTTGACCTTTGCATTCATAATTAAAAGTATCTGGTTTCTATTATTAGATGTCTGGCATGTGTCTATTGCTGCACACCATGCCACACCTCGCAAACACACAAGAAAAAATTAACTTTTCATTACATATGCATACATTGAAATCCGATACTTTGACAGTGCAGGCATTGTGCCACTCATCTCTGGACACAGTAACACACTCCCTACACTGATTAAATAACCATGTTACACAGCTCTCCCTCAGTAACGTGCCTTCATTAATATGCATGGTGTGCTACCAAGGGGATACTGCATACACAGCTACAGTACCTTCCATGCAAGTTTTACACTATGTCTACATGTATTTTATTAAATCTCCAGGAATATTTTCTGCAAAAATTCTTAAACAATGGTTAATGAACAATAAGCTCAAATATTTAATAATTAAGAAAGAAATTAAAACATTACATTTTCCTCATTACTCTTTTGCCCAAGGCACTCATACTCAAATAAATACATGCTATACTTCCAAGCTATACTTGATTTCATAAAGTTAATAGATATATAATTCTTCCCTGCCTCCTCTCAGATCATAACTCAGTTTATACTAAATAAATAAAGAATTTAATAACCTATCAAATCGTATATAGAATTCCACCAAATATGATTACATTAAAAGAATTTCAGAAGCATTTAAAAATTAATTGAAGGATATATTGCATTAAATAATAATGAAATGGTTAATAATATTATGTTTTTGGATTCTTTAAAAATATTTATTAGTGAGAGAATTGGGAAATGGTGTTGACACAAAATTAGACAATGTAATAAAGAAATTCTAATTATCCAAGAAAGAGTCTGAAAAGTCAATTTAAATATACAAAGAAATATGCTAATGCTTTAGAAAACATTACAAACTTGATGTCTCAATATGAAGAAATTTTAACTCATAAACAATTAGTGATTAAAAAGCGTAAAATTCATAATTCTTCAATGTCTCCAAGAAATGTTCATAGGTTCATAGGTCATAGGTTGGTACTAGGCTATCAGCCCTAAGGCCTATGCAAGCCTAGCCATAACAATTCCCTGGAAATTTCTTCCCACAGTATTTACTTCTTTGGGTCCCTGTCTAGCAGGGGGACTGACATGATCCCTGGGGTGAATTTTCTATCTCCCATCCAAACATCAAGGTTCCTTTTGAAGATGGCTAATGAGGTGCTCTGTTTGACATGTATGGGCAGTCTATTCCAGAGTATGGGGAGTCTCTGGGTCAGGAACCTATCCCTCCAGCATGTTTTGTTCATTGTGATGATAAGGTTTAGATCCCTGGGGCATGTGGCTCTGAGGGAGTGGATTTCTTTAAGAGGAGCATGTCCAACAGCTCAGGGTTTGGCATGGCCTTGTATGTTAAGCAGAGATCGCCTCTGAGTAGACAATATGCCACAGAGTATAGCTGGAGTTTTTTTAGATGGTCAGCATATGGCATCTGTTTTAGGCTTGTGATTCTTTTAGTGAGGTATTTCTGTGGCCTTTCCAGCTGTTGCAGATGTCTTGTGAGGTACATACTAAATGGGGCATTGTACTCTATAATGGGTCTAATGAGGGATGTTTACAGTGGGACAATGACCTCTTTTTTTCTGGATGAAAAGCCCTTAGTGATGAGGTATGCCACATAGAAGGATTTCCTGACTGTTGTGGCGATGTGATTATCGAAAGTGAGACCACTGTCCACTTGTGTCCCTAAGTCTCTCATCACACTTTCAATGTTTAGTGTCTTGCCACCTATGTGGTAGTTCATGGGTACATGTTTTTTTCCAAAGGGAATAACTATACATTTCTTGGCATTAAGCTTGAGCCCATGGCTCTGGCACCAGGCATCTGTTTCTGTAAGGCCCTTTTGTAGAATATCCACATAATTTGGGGATTCTATAATAGCTCCCAGTTTGCAGTCATCTGCAAACTTTGTTAGCCAGAGTCCCTTAGTGTTGGCTTGTACTTCAGAGAAGTAGATGCCAAACAAGAGTGGTCCCAGGACTGAACTCTGAGGTACTCCACTTGTCACTTGTCTGGATTCAGAGTCTGCTACTTTTACAGTCTGGGTTCTGTCAGTAAGACAGTTGGCAACCCATCGAGTGACGCAGGGATTTATGCCCAGCTTAGTAGGTTTATTTATGATTCCAGAGTGGGGGAGGGTGTCGAAGGCCTTGGCAAGGTACAGATAGGCTGTGTGGACTGCCTTACCCTCGTCCACAGATCTGGAGACTGATTCACAGAAGTCAATCAGATTCAGGAGACAAGATCGGCCCTTCACAAACCCAAACTGGGTGGGGTCCAGTGTTTGAAGGTTGCCAATGTCGTTATTTATAAGTTCCATGATAATGTGTTCCATGCCCTTGCAGATCAGGCTTGTCAGACTGATGGGATGGTAGTTCTCGGGATCCAAGGTGGATCCTCCCTTGTGAAGTGGGATAACTGTAGCTGTGCACCACTCAGTGGGCATGAAGCCTGAGGTGAGGCTATGATTAAACAGGACACTTAGGTGGGGTGCCAGTTCATTTTTAGTTCATGTAGTACACAATCTGGGATGTCATCGGGTCCCATGGATGCTGTATTCTTAGCTTTGGAGAGTGCTGTTTTTACCTGTGTGGCTGTGATTATCGGAATTTGGCAATCTTTTGGTATTGAGATGGGCCCTTTAGGGCTTGAGAGGGGGGTGAAGTTGGCACTAAATCAATCTGCCAGGATATTGGCAATATCCTTGGGATCAGTATATTTAATGCCATTCTGTTGTAGCTCAGAGCAGATCTGAGCATTGCCATTTAGATTCTTGACATAACTATAGAATGCCTTGTGGTTGTCTTTGGAATCTTTGGCAATTTTATTTTTGTAACTAACTTTTGAGGATTTTATGAGGGATCTCAGTTTCTTACTGAGGCTGATGAGGGAGTTTTTTGCATCCTGGGATTTTCCTCTTTTCTGCAACAGTTTCTTCCTTCTGTTGTATAGTTTGTTTATAGCAGGGGACCACCAGATTGGCTTTCTTTTTTTGGAGACGATCATCTTGGTTCTATTTGGGATGGCACGATTCATGCACGAGTAGATGTGCTCATACAGTGCCTTAGTGTAGGATTCTGCAGTCGAACTTCCAGATCCCATCTGCGTGGGTGTTGTGAAGTTTGTCACTTCTGACTTCAGTAGCATGAAGTTGGCTTTGGAGAAGTTTTTTAAGGAGGTTTCCTTACTGGGGGGGTGGGGGTAAGATGTGGATGTCAAGGGTGATTTGCTTATGGTTAGACCTGACTAATGAGGGGGTGACCACTGGTGTGGAGCATCTGTCTCCCATGTTGGTAATGACCAGGTCGAGGATATTGGAGCACCTGGTGGGACAATGGATTAGTTGATCCAGAGCATTGGAATTTATAAATTCCAAGAACCGTTGGGAAAATGAGTTGGAACCTGAATACTTTTCCCAATTAATGGCAGGGTAGTTGAAATTGATTAGCTAATAGAGTAGTTAATAGAAATAAATTAAACAAATATGAACAGATTAGTAACATTGTAAAACTCTATATAAATAAAGAAACTTCTGATATGGAAAATGATTCACATTTTTAGGAATTATCATAGATTTAAATGAAAAAAACAGTAAATGTTCTCAATGATAATGAAGTAGAGAGTTATTTACAGAAAATGTTCTTGTTAAACTTAATTAACAAAACCCTCTGATAAACAAACCTATCTTAATTAAAGAAATTAAAGATACTATTAAAAATGTTAAAATGGTAAGGGTGCAGGCAGAGATGGCTTAACGTCAGGAATATATAAACGATTTAACTGCAATGTCATTTTTTTTTTAAATTCACATAGCTTTCTTACTAATACAGAATTCATATGTAATTCCACTGTCATTGAAGTGTATATTAATAGCACATATTCATAAACAAGGTAAAGAACAAATAGAGCTGTCTCTCTCCTTAGTATTGATTATACAATTTGTACATCTGTGTTGACTCATAGGTTAAGAGGCATCAGAGATAATATCATTGACAAAGATCGAAAGGCTTCATTATGAATGGATTGATATTTAAAATATTCAAAGAGTTATTACTATCTTAGAATTATTCAAAAATTTGAATACTGAATTACCTTCAATAACTCTTGATATTGAGAGAGCCATTGACTCAGTTAGCTTAGCTGGTTTTACTTATTTAAAGTTTTAAAAACGTTTGGTGTTCCAGAAGGATTTATTAAGCATTCTAAACAGTCATTATATTGATCCTAAAGCACAGAGTAATATAAGTCCTTACATCTCTCAATCTATTAACTTTAGCAGAGGTACCAAGGAAGGATATGTTATATTACCTTTAGTCTTTGCTTTAGTAATTGAACACCTTGTTAATGGTATTAGATCAAATGATAAAATCGGAGGCTTTGCTGTAAGTAATAAATTTCAATCTAAAATACAACTTTTTGTGGATGATGTCCTAATCTTTTTAGGTAGATATGACAATTCATTAGATGAATTATAAAGAAGTCAATACATTTAAACAAAAATAAAAGTGATATAATGTTAATAAGCCAACAATTAAAACCTGCTTTAAAAATATGTATAAATATAAATCAGTTGAAATATATAAAATATTTAGAAATAACATTTGATCCAGAATTTAACACACTTATTAATAATAACTTTGAAAATATTAGTGAATAAATTACATGTATGATAAAATAATAGAGAACATTTTCATATTCAAAGAAAGAGCAATATTTATTAAAATGATAACACTACCTAAGATTTTATATTTATTACAATCAACATCATTATTACCTAGGAAAATATTAATTAAAAATTAGAAAAATAATATTATCTATTTTATGGCAATGCCCATATCCAAAGAATATCATATAAAATAATATTAGACCTCGGGAATATGGAGGAATTAGATTTCATGATTTGGAGTCTTACTCTCTAGCAGCTATTTTTAATATGATTACTTTTTGGTGAGATCTTATTTATGTTAATAAATGTAAATGTAGCATTAACAAATCCTAAACACATTCTCTCAGAGACACTGTTATAAATCGGAACTAAGAATAATTTATTATTATGAATATTAAAGGGTTACACTGATTGGAATCTATTGTAAAGCTTGATTCCTCATATATAAAAGTAACTTTGAAAATTTTTATAAATTATATTCATAGAATTCCATCTTTTAAAAACTGGATTTTTTTTGTATTCCATATATCTCATACATATGGTTTAACTGAAAAGTTATTATTTTAAAAAATATGGAAATATTGAAAAACAGTGATTTAATAATGCGGTGTAATTGGTTAGATAAAGGACAATTAATCTCTTTAGAAAAAGTAATAAATAATTCTAATGTTAATACTTCTTATAGTCTATGAATACATACAGTTAGGGAAAAGATGAATAATTATTTATTATTTGTAAATAAAGAAGAACACAAGGATATGCTAGAACTGTACAAATGCCTGATTTTATTAAAGGAAACTTTGAAAATAAATGATTTGCCTAAGTTATACAATTTAACTGTTTAATAATGTTTGATACAAAATACTGTGATGTTTTTGGAAGAAAACTATTAAGACATATTAATTAATGAGGAAGGGGAATTGTTGTTAAAATAAATTAGTCTATCATTCTTTAGTTTATGTTGGAAAATATTCACATTGGAGGATTATATAGAATCTTTATAACTTTGTATACGATATCAAAATTCAGAAAATCTGATGTCAAAATTTGTTGGAAATGTCACAAATCAATAAAAGCAGAAGGGACTTGCATATTTGCAGACTGTGAAAAAAATACATCTTTTTGGGACTGTGCTATTGAATTTGTAGGAGCTTATGGTCTGATAATTTTACTTGGAAAGATTTACAAAACTTGTGAATGCTCCAGTTCCTACTGTAATAACTAATAAACAATATTCTATGTTTTGGAATCTTCGAGCTGTTGCAAGGAAAGCAATTACTAAAAATTGTAAGTCAGACAAGCTCCCTTTATTTAAAGAATTTTTAGAACTTACCGCTGACTTAGGTAAAAAAGAAAAGCTGCATTACAATTAAGATCTATAAATGATTCAGTCAAGCATGGTTGTTGGGATAATTTAGATTCAGTAATTGCAAAATACACAGAAATACATATGTTTAATTTATATTAAGTTTTGCTTTTCTGAAATTAATTTGTCCTTTATTGTCATATTTTTGATCATCTTCCTTCAATTATTTTGTAAATATTGTATATATGTTAAAACGTTCAATAAAATTATTTGAGAAATAATAAAACAAAAGGAGTATCATTGGCAATGTTAATAGGGTCATTCCAAAACAGCACCAGAAGTTAACTAATATATAATTGAAAGGGGGAGAAAGAGAGAGAAACAGAGATGGGGAAAAAGGGGGAGAGAAAGGAAAAAAGTCATACATTCAATAAAACTGATGAGTATAAAAACAAGAATGCTTAAACAGAGCTATAAAGGAATTACATGATGCATTGTACTGCTAATATTTCAAAAAAGGCCAGTTGTAGTTCCCTCTTCAGATGACAAAACAGAAAACTGGATGGTTGGTGATTATCTGCATGAATATTTATAAGAAGTGTCATAAAGTCATGCATGTACCCTCCTCAAAGGGAAGGCAAAGATGTTCCTTTTTTAAAAGGTGTTCCAGTTTGTGTAGCAGTACTTATGGTTTGGCCTGTATGTGATCATGGTACAGAAAGGGGGAAATTGTAGCACAGTGATAGGTAGTTTTACCTGAAAGAGTTGATGGGATGTCAGCAGAAAAAATATTAACTAATTTGTATGCCATTTTCCTCAGAAAATTGTGTTGCCTGAGCAGTCCTAAGTAAATGAAAAAAAAAAAAAAAAATATATATATATATATATATATATATATATATATATATATATATATATAGATATATGTGTGTGTGTGTGTGTGTGTGTGTGTGTGTATATATATATATATATATATATATATATATATATATATATATATATATATAGACATTTATCTACACGTATATTATTTTTTGCATGTTTGAATTTTTAGTTTGTTCTACAACCTTAGTCTTGCAGTTGTGGGAAGATTATATACACTTCTATCTCCACAAATAGAATTACTTATAAAAGCTAGCCATTTGCATTTTAAACATTCCTGGGCTTTAGTCTTGTAGTTCCATTCACAGTTGCGGCAGAACTGTGTACTACTGCCAGACTTGAGCTTTATTTGGTCATTTCCTAGTGCATTTTTCCATAAACACTGTTACTGGTAAATTTTTGCATAGTCCAGTGCCTTAAACTGTAGAAGAAATTGGTAGTGAGAATTCTGTTTTTCTGCTCTCAGATTTGTGCTTCAGTGTTTTTCAGTTGTTGATATTCCAGTATTGATCCTACAGTTTTATGTTTTTCTTATAATCTATATGCTTAAAGTTGCATTTTAATGCCTTTCTGTTCCCGTTCCTTGTGTCTGCCCCATCCCCCACTGAGACATTAAGCTAAGTTTAGTGAAATTCTAACCTGCAGTTCAGAGAAATTGCATTTCAGTGTCTTTGTGTTCTCATCTTCTTTTTGTGTGATCCACACCCCTACTGAAACATTAACCTAAAGTTTCTGAAAGATCTCCAATATTGGCTTTATTTGAGTGGATCCCTAATTAGCCTGTTTCTTCCTGGCCTCCACCCATTATGGTAATCTGATTTACAAAGTTCCTCCATCCTCTCTTTCATTGCAATTGTTTCTTGCATTAAGCTGTTTAAGCACTCTTCCCACCCAAAGTTTTACACTAATCCATCCTAGAAAGCAAATGTTTCCTATAAAATGGTCCATAAAACTCTAACCCATAAAGCAGTAAATATAGAGCAAATACTTTGTGTGCCTATAAGCTTTGAGCAGCTAGATGGGCATCAAGTGGCAATACCTATAAATTTAGCAGAATTTAGCATTATGTAAACATTAAAGTTTGTAGAAATTAGTATTGTTTAGCATGATCTGCCCTAAAAAAGCACTTTTAGTATTATGTAAAAAATTAATGTTAGTAGAATTTAGTTCCGTTTAGCATGATCTGCTCTAATAAAACAACCTTATCAGTCTTCACCAACAAAGCACACTTTCTGGCTTTCTAACCTCATTGCACCACCCCATGTAGCGCACCAATCAAAGGACTAGACAGGATGAATATGCAATTTCTTAACTTCTCTATAGCAGGCTTAACAGATATGGGCATATTGAGACAATGTAGCAATTGTTTTATTGCCGACAACCATTTCATCCTTAAAGAAGCAGACACAGTATTCAAAAGGTATACTTAATCAATGACACTGGAGGATAAACTCTTGCATACAAGCACACATGAGGTAGTTGTAGCCATGCACATAACACCTACCTCACATAGTACACAGCACACACATAGGCTAATGTATGCTGAGGCACTTAAAAGCAATGTTCATAAACAGCAAATATTGCCTAGACCGCCTGTTGTCAAAGCTATTCTTCAGCAAGCCCAAAGGCACTCAGAAAAAGGAACACCTAACACCACACATACTGTCACACTCCATGGAGTTTTAAACACTAAGGTCCTAAAAAAAGCAAATGCACTTCCAGGATTCTCATCATTGGAGACTCCATTGTAAAACACACTGATGCCCATCTAACCAGGCTGAACAAGGAGAATGTAAATGTTAACTGCTTATTTGGAGCCAGGATGCACTAAATCACACATTGCAGCACAGATAAAAGTATTATTCTATGATAGTTTATATAGGTGTAAATGACCTGAGATGTACCTCCCATTAACTATATGAAGAGAGACATTATGGAGGTCTCAGAATATGTGTCTCAGACTGGTATAAGCCTAGAATTGAGAAGCATATTACTATCAGTGAGGATGATGCCACGGTACGAGCAGAAGATGATTGATTTTAACAATTGGCTGTCTTTCTGGTGCTATACTAAGCAGATTTCATATTTGTCAGCTTGGAAGGACATGGCTAAAAGACTACTTTGCTTTGCCAGAGATGGTCTGCACCTGTCCCCTTCAGACTTCCAAATACTACCTAAAACTTTATCCATCCCATATGCCTTTTTTAGGCAATGTCAAATTGACATACTTGAATACATACCAAAACCAATTCAGCTCAACCTCAGGGTGTTATTGCTCAGTGTCAGGAGCCTAATTAAAAAAAAAACTACACTACATCCAAGCCCTCCTCACACTTGAGAGTATTGACATTTTTGCAATTACATGACAGACACATGGTTTAAAGTGGCAGAGAGTACTCTGGCGATGCAAGGCTTGAGTGCCATCCATTTTAGATAAGTAGCTGGACAGGCAAGGGCTGAAGGTGGAGATGTCTCAATATACATCAAGAACAAGCATAACTCTAGGCTGGTCAAATAAGATGATGTGCTAGAGTTCCTCCATGTGCAGATCACTATCAACAAAATCCTGCACTATATCTTACCCAGCTACAGATCACCATCCATGTCCTAAGAAGCTCACGATGCATTGGACCTACTCCAGACGCTTACCATCCAACTCAACACCCTACTCATGGGAGACTTTAATTACTTCTCTATAGACTGGGAATCCTACAGTATATGGCCTCCAATCTACAGGCACAGTGATTTCTGGACTTTGTAAATACAAACAACCATGTCCAAATAGTGAAAACACCAGTTAGAGGTTCCAATATACTTGGTGTTACAAATATGGGGAAATTCTGCACCCCCTTCCAATGTCTCATCCTCCCTGGTAAGTTCCAACAATAAAGCTGTCTCCTTTGAAATCAAAATCAACTCTGTAACCCCAATAAAACCAGAAACAGTTAAAAATTATTGCAAGGTAAACACCTTTCATTAAGTGATGGTTCATCAAAATTCACTGCTCTCCAAACCACAAGAACACACCAGTCTACTATCAACTGGTCTTAAAAACTCTGTAGATCCCTGTCAATGGCTGCTTAGAGGCTTCTTTACCTACCATAAGTAACATAATAATTCTCTCATCAAACCAAATAGGCAACTAAGAGGGCTAATTAGGCTAAACAATGACAAATATGAGATTAAGATAGCCTCCCAGGTGAAATATAACCATAAGACCTTATTCAGCTATGTCAGAAACCTCAAGGGCACAGCTATGTGCTGAACAGGTGGTTAATAGTGCCATATTCCCAGAACCTGGTGATATAGCAAACCCGTAAGCAGACAAATTCAGTAATAACTTACCACCCTTCCCCAAATATCTTCCAAGAAATACCCTCATACATAACCCCTCTAACTATAACTAGGGAGCAGGTGCTGGATCTGCTCACGAAAACCAAAAACACAGCCTCAATGGGCTCCAGTAACTTCCCAGGATGCCTCCTTAACAGTATAAAATATGACTTATCACAACCGCTGAAGTCACTATTTAGCTATAATCTTAAACAAGCTTTGTACCATGACAATGGAGGACTGCAATGGTCATTCTCCTTCATAAGGGAAGACCTTCAACAGATCCTGGAAACTACAGTCGCATTAGACTGACTAGTCTTGTTTCCAAAGCCATGTAAAGAATTCTCATGGAAAATAACAAGTACATAGGAGATCTCCAGATACCATATCCATCCTAGTCTGGCTTTATCAAAGGAAGGCCGTGCTTACTGAACCTGGTGGACTCTTTGAAAATGTCACCAATGCTGTGGATAGGGGGGTGTATACTGCCTATCTAGACCTGGCTAAAGTATTTGATACAATACCCCACTCAGGCATTGTTAACAAACTTAAAACTAGACATAAACCCCTTTATAACATGTTGGGTAGCTAGATGGCTCATGGGTAGTATCCAAGAGGTTAGTATTGACAATGCCACCTCAGCAAAGAATCTGGTCACCAGCAGAGTCTCTCCAGGCTCCGTGCTGGGCCCACTCCTCTCTGGCATCTACTTTTCAGAGGTCAAAGCCAAAGTCAAAGGCCTCTTACTGACCAAGTTCACAGATAATTTCAAACTGGAAGTAGTCATTGAATCCCTCAAAGATGAAAATACCCCTCAGGAAAGTCTAACATGAACAAATGCTTAGTACCAAAGCCATGGCTTAAACTCAATACCAAGAAATACATTATAGTACCTTTTTGGAAGTCAGTCACTATGAATAACTATGTCATCAATAAAGCACCTCTAAAAGTTGATTTACTAGTCAGAGATTTAGGAACTTATATAGATAGTAACAAAATGTGTCAAGGTAGTAAGAAAATGCAAACATTCTCTCTTCAAACTTGTAAGTAAAAGCATAACATCTAGATCCAGACTGGTCATCATGCCACTGTACTCGACCATCATCAGACAAATCATAGAGTATAATACCCCCTTTGATGTGTACCTGACCAGACATATGCAGCAACTAGAATATCCACAAAGGTTCCTTACAAAAAAATAAAATAAAATAAAGGTAAAGGGAGTAAACAAAATGTCCTATGTTGATCACCTCTAAGTCATGTCTCTTTACTTCATATCATACAAACTACTGAAAGATGATCTTTGTCTGACATACATTTCTGGACTCTTTTTTCCTGAACTTTTTGCACATCCACAAAACAAACAACATCAGAACTACTAGATCAGACGTATATTCTTCTTGCAACATAAATGGGATATGTTGAAGAGAAAGATGATTTTTTTCAGAGAATTCCGATTCTCTGGAAAATCCTCCCTGCCCATGTGAAATAGAGTTCATCCCTATCCCTATTTAAGCGCAACTTGGATAAATGGTATGGTAATTGGAAAATCATTCCTGGTCTGGTGCCTATGCCTCTGATGCAGAGAGGCAGTCAGTAAATCACCCCTATATAAACCACATTTGTATGTCACATTTGGGTTGCATGGCTAGGCTTTTAAGGGCCTGAGTTGTCATTAGCATAGTATAGTCCTATGAACCTATGAACATATGAAACTGAGAAGGTTGATTCTCAGCTGTGGTGCTTTATGTGCAGTTTGCACATCTTCCACCTTTGTATGCAAGTTTATGCCAGATGCTCCATTCATTTTCCTCTTGCATCCCAAAGATGTTCCATGTTCCAAGAGAAGGTGTGTGCCATGCAAGAATGTGTGTGTGTGTATGTTTGTGTGAGTATGTGCTTGTGTGTGGATGTGGGTGTGTCTTTTTGTAAGTGTGTGTGTGTGTGTGTGTGTGTGTGTGTGTGTGTGTGTGTGTGTGTGTGTGTGGGTGTGTGTGTGTGTGTGTGTGTGTGTGTGAGTGT
Source organism: Protopterus annectens (assembly GCF_019279795.1). Lineage (NCBI taxonomy): Eukaryota > Metazoa > Chordata > Ceratodontiformes > Protopteridae > Protopterus > Protopterus annectens. The sequence goes on from NC_056751.1 coordinate 202,971,048, forward strand.
GTGTGTGCGTGTGTCTGTCTTTGTGCCTTTATGGGTGTGTGTGTGTGTGTGTGTGTGGGTGCATGCGTGCATGTGTGTGTGTGTGTGTGTGTGTGTGTGTGTGTGTGTGTGTGTGTGTGTGTGTGTGTGTGTGTGTGTGAGTGTGTGAGTGTGTGTGTGTGTGTCCGTCTTTGTGCCTTTATGGGTGTGTGTGTGTGTGTGCGTGTGTGCGTGTGTGCGTGTGTGTGTGTGTGTGTGTGTGTGTGTGTGTGTGTGTGTGTGTGTGTGTGTGTGTGCGTTTCTGTCTTTGTGCCTTTATGGGTGTGTGTGTGTGGGTGCATGCGTGCATACGTGTGTGTGTGTGTGTGTGTGTGTGTGTGTGTGTGTGTGTGTGTGTGTGTGTGTGTGTGTGTGTGTGTGAGTGTGTGTATGCATCCTGCAATGAGTTGGTGCCCTGCTCCATATGCATTTCTGTTTTCAACAAACTCAGTATTAGAATAGGCTGTGTTGCCCCCATGATTTTTTGTTAGATTAGATAGATCACCATAGAAATGATGATTGAAGGAGTGAGTAGTATTAAAGAATGACGTCTGGGGCAGTATGACAATATACTTCACAGCACTTACCTTATGCTGCCTCTGCTTACTCAGAACAAATGTAGAGAGTTATGGGTTTGAAATGGCATAAATTTTATTAATTCTCCACCCCAAAAGAGAATATGCCATGTTCTTCCAAAAGTGGAATGACTAATCCAATTTAAGGTATGTAATAAGACAACTTTCAGTGAGGATAGAATCAGGTTTATAACTATGGCTGTTAGAAGAAATGATCCATAAATAAAGTCAATAGGAAAATGATATAATGAAAGGATGGGCATTTGGATCAGGCATTAACGCTAGTAAATGTTATGCTGATAAAGGAATTAGGTCAGCTGCAAAATAGTGATAACTAGCCACAGCAAGACACTATGAACATGTCACTGCAAAAATGTATCACAGATTTTATATCCACTCAAGTATAAATGGAACGTAACTAAATAGGTTCACTGCCCAGAGTGAAGGATGAAAAATGTGAGATTCTTTATACAATGTAATGAAAATATAAGATATATATATATATATGACGTAAGGGGCTGTGTCATGATCTCAAAGGCTGTCTCTGATGCCCTAATTCTATTTTCTCTTACACTCTTGGCATATCAAAGCAGACATATTTTATTTTCTGCTGTTGCATTTTTTTATAATGTCAAAGATAACACTTTTTAATCAGTCTCTATTTTTTGATAAAATAGTTATAGACCATTTTCTCTAAATCCTCATAGTGTTGGGATGTTAACTCAGAGGGCTTCTTTAATATTTTAAGTGAAGATCTTAACCTCCTCTTAACTATAATGCTGACCTAGATTTGAGAAACAGGAGATAATGCTGAACCCAACTATAATTCAATGTTCTCATTAATTCTGCTAAAGTGAAAGGAAACTTGCATGTCTCATGGTGATTTCATGTTAATTTCCATTATGAATAATGATTATGACATACTGGACTAATTCTATACATTTTTATAGCTATTTATAAATATTTATCAGCATAGAACATTGATCTTAATGGATCATTTTCAGGTTTTGTCTGATATTATAGCCAAATTGGCAAGTGGCCAAAATCACATATAGTAGCACAAAAAAACTTTTATAACTTCCTACATAGTTGCATTAAACTTGTGTTTATTGTTTTATATAAATAACCGGAAAAATAAAAACTTAAGGTAAACATGTTTTGTTTTCTTTTTAGATTTAATTTTTTTTGGACCACCACCAGGGTGGCTTGCTTTTTAATATTTTTATATTTTTGTCTATATGGGTCTGACAATTCTATACATCTATATGTGTTTTGTAATTATAAAAAACTTTTGTTGTGTGTGATGTTATACATGCAATATGAAATTTATATATACTATTTTTATCCTATCCTAAATTCTACTATATTATGAGTTTTTTTTAATGTTCATAATCAAACTGTGTAGACTGATACTGCTGTTCATATTCAAAACAATATAATTGTACTGTCTTTTGGCTTTAGTTAACAAATTTTAAGTAATTAATTAATATATAAATATTTTTGAGACTTCACATCATATTTTATATATATGCACCAAGTCATAATACAGAATGGTTGGATTCTAAAACAAACTATTGAATATATATATATATATATATATATATATATATATATATATATATATATATAATGCAGTAAAACAAAACAAAATACCCAGTGGTGGTGATGGCTAGGTAGGGTGCACTCAGCACAAACAAAAGAATACAATAACTCACACAAAAAACAACAAACTCACAAAAACACAACTCTGTGACAATAATAAAATACCACATCCCGAATGCCATTATACAATGCTGAGTTGATAATACATATTATATTGAATGTACAAAGTGGAAATTTCACGGGCGGGGGGACCAAAAAAAAACATAAAAAAATATTCTCTAGACTGAGAGAGAGGAGTATGTGTACTCCTTGTTGTGTTAGTGACTCACTATGGCAGTGAGACTATTATGCTAACTTGCAGCTACAAACGTTTGAATAGCTTTTCCATTCAATGAATTATATTTTCAGTGTTGTAGGTATGTATATGACAGGATTAAAAACATTGGTAATAATAATCTTCTTTCATCATAGCACTTAACAGAACTGTTCCCGTTTGTTTTTTAAATTAAGTCAATCACATTTGATAAAAAAAGAGACATCATTCAGTCAACAACAGTAACAGAACCTTTGTTGGGTTTAAACACCTCTGGAACTGGATACAACTGCTGGCCACTGATGTGTAATTTTCTCTCAGTCATCCAGAATCTCGGTGTGACCTTAACAAAAAAGTTAGGACAATATGTAATATAAGTTATATACAAAGACATAAGACATACCAAAAGTTTTGCTACTGGTTACAAAACAACAACATTTTGGCACTGTGTTACAAAACAACAGAAGTGCTGGTAGCAAATGTGGTCTGTACAAGACACACAACATAACAATAATTATGCTCTACATGTTAATTTGACAAGTCTGCAAGTTGCTTGGTCTTTGTAATTAAGAATACATAGTCATGTACATTATTTACAAATTATTTAGGTAGATAAAAAGGAAGATGCAGAGGGGAGTTTAGAAAAATTAGGAAAGTTGAAAATATATTTTGGTGCATGTATGGGCAAGATGTAGGATTATAGTGTGACACAGAGAGGATTACTTAGACAAAACAAATTACTGATTGTGTATATATATTTTAATGGTTGAAGAATGTGGTGAAGACATAAGCATTAAACAATTCTCTGATCTGTAATCCAGCTACTCAAAGACAGTCCTATAAAATTAAGTAGGTACACTGATTAATTAAGTAATCATTATTTAATAATTAACTAATTTGTTGTAAAGGAGTTTGCTGACTTATATCAGCAGGGTAGCTAATATTGGTTTGCAGCCAAAACATTCTTAAATTATTTGAATTAGCTTTCAGTATAATTTTAAATTCTACCAACCTTAAGCCAATTACGCAAGCCCTAATTAAATAGTCCCGCTAGTCTGATTGTTCAGAAATAGTGTGCTGTTCTTTTTGTTGTTTAGGATTCATAATAAATGCTTTATTCTGTTACTGGCCACACTATCAGTGAACAGACATAAACATCTGGAAACTGTCTTACAAACCAGATTATATTAAATTCACCATTTTGTTGTGCATGCAAAACTTTAGATTTATGAACAAAGATATTTTTTTAAATAAATAGCCTTTTAAACAGTGAAATCAAACTAAAAGAAACTATATATTTATGTGTTTTATGAATCATAATTATTATCTCATAACAGGATTTAAAAGAATATTCAATATTCCAACATTTCAAGTGCAGCTCAGTATAAAACTAAACAAAATTGTTGAACTCAAATTCCATCTCTTCAAGAATACAAAACAATGAAAAAAAAAGTAATGATTTTTCTAACTCCACGGTGGCCATCTCAGGCCATTTTGGGCAGTTCTCTTAATCAACCCTCATTGACCATATGTCTATTTAAGTCACGCACTGGTCTCCAAGACTTTGCTTCTTAATCTCTAGCAGTAGTTCCTCTCTCTGTTTCTCTCTATCTTTCTTTCTCGAGCAGTGGCTCCCCTTTATAAAAAAGTGGCATAGTCTCCTCCTTTTGGGCAAGTGTGCAGGAATCTCTTCCCACACTGCCCCAGCACGGCAGCTGCACATAACTTGAAACTGTCACTATGAAGCACTATTCAATAACTTATCACTCTTTAAAAAGTGCAAGAGCCACTGAAGCACTAGTGTATTGGAGTTCTGAATAAATAGTTCTTCCGGTTGGCACCTGGTTATGTTTTCCTTTACTGTATTTGATGTTTTGCTCAGTCAGGTTTTGTACCAGACCATGTGTTTTCCTGACATATATTCTTTAAAATAACATGTTTACTACTCGTTCTTTACAATATGCATTGGCTAATGATACAAATTCCAGAGCAGCTTGTAGAGCTTGTAGAAGCAAGGTACAGATGTTCACTGAGCTGGCAAGAATAAACAGGTATTCAACAGATCAATTAACACTTGCCTGTAACAGATATGATAGTATAGAACACAAGGACAAGACTCCACAGTGGAATGGATATCTTGGAGTTTTATTGAAGGAGTGCCACTTGTATCATATCATGGATAAATAGGATTGAATTGCATTTAGGACACAGTGATCTTCATAGGTTCATAGGAGGTTACTAGACTAGCGACCCTAGAGCCTTTGCAAGCCTAGCCATATTAATCCCAGGTATCCCCATTTGTTATTTTTGGGTAGTTCACAGAATGAATGTATGAACAGAGCAGGTCTGTGATCAACACCTGCTACCCCTGTTCATGAGGGATATGGGTGCCACCCATGGTTGAATTTGAGATCTCCATCCAGTTATCTAGGTTGTGTTTAAATAGGGTCAGTGAGGAGCACTGTTTTATGTGAATAAGGAGTCTATTCCAGAGTAGCAACAGTCTCTGAGAGACATATCTGTCTCTCCAGCATGTTCTGTTAATGTCACAAGTTAGGTTGAGATCCCTAAAGTGAGTGACTCTTGAACCATTTGACTTGTGGATGTGCAGCATTTTCATTATGGCAGGGTTGGAAATTGCCCTACAGGCTAAGCACAAGTCACCTCTCAGCAGCCTATAAGATACAGAGTAAAGTGACAGTTGACAGGGCTTTCAGCCTGTCCCATAAGTTATGGTTTGGAGTCCCTGTACTTTCTTAATGAGCACTATATAGAAGGCTTTCCTTATGACTGTGGAAACTTGGTTGTCAAAGTTCAGATTGCTATCAACCAGTGTTCCCATGTCTCGCTCTAATGGGTTGGAGCTGGGGGGGGGGTGCTGTCAATATTGTAATTTGTAGGGAATTCCGTTTTGCCAAAGGGAATAAGAATGCATTTTTTTTGCATTTAGTCTAAGAGCATGGCTTTGCCACCAATAATTTGTTTGTGTTAGCCCTTTTTGTAATATGTTGACATCATTGGAGGACTCAGTAATTGCTCCCAGTTTACAACCATCAGCGAACCTGGTGAGCCAAAGGCCATCTATTTTGGCCTGGACTGCTGAGAAATAGATGCCACACAGTAATGTCATTACAAATTCATTTTTAGAGCCGCATCTCAAGATTCTGTAAATCATGAGCAAACTCAGTCATGGTGCCTGACTTGTAGCTTTGTGTGGTCTTGCAGGGCATTTCATCTGCACTTGAGGCAGTCAATCAATCAATCAGTCAATCAGTGAGCAGCTTATAAGTTAAGGTGACTGATCATTGTCTCCTTGCATTGACAGATACACAACGTAAGTGGAATAATAACTGGAATATGTACCTGCCAAAAGAAAAGAGCAAAGAACAATGTATATCTTAATGCAGTACATCACAGTATGATATCTGCCAACCATTACATACTGCTTCTATGTTAATGAATGGATACAGTGTGATAGTGCAGATTGCATCATTGCAGTTATGGTGGCGTCATGTGATTGTTAAGAGTGACAGAACACTGAGGACCCACTGTAAGATACGGGTACTTGGAAAACAATGAGATTGATTATGCATGTTAGTCTCAAGAAAGTAAGATGAGACCAGTTATTCACAGGAATCATTAAGGAATGTGAGTATTTTAATACTTTTTATCATAAATATAATATTGACTGTGTTGCATATGAGCTATATATGGTAGAAGGACAGATACTGACAATCAAACGTACTTTGGAAGAACAGAAATGCAGACTTAAGAATGTTGTAGCAAACTATTACACTAGTATGTTTTCAAACATTATTCATTAATAGTTTGACTTTTGCAGTCATGGTAAATATGAGTGTGACAGTAATGCAGCTAAATAACATAAGAATATTACTGGGTCACTCGTAATCAAACTTTGAAAACTCTAAGACATTTAGTGCTTTAATGCATGTTATTGTAGCAAATGAAATTTAGAGGCTGCAGCATACTACATGACAACTAGACAAAAAGGAATAAATAAAAAAGAAAAGAAGTTAGTAAGAAGATGCTGTATGAGTGCAAATTATTCACAGACAGCAGCTAGAAGTGTATATTTCACCTTTAACAGATTTAAAAGCTGTAAGAAACATCACACTGTCACACACGAAAAGATGGCATTTCGAAGTGTTTTGCAGTTTTTAAAACTATTTTATCTCCTTGCTGCTGTTCTGAGATTACTGTTGTTTATGTTCCAACATGGTACTAGAGTACTGGAAGTTGTTTAACAAAACTTTGTTATGCACATTCCTTCATAAAGGTGCTTAACAAACTTGATAATTTTGTCTGATTTTGTAGACCAATTGTAGCACCTCATACTCTGCATGGTTATAAACCATTAGAAAATGTAGTGCAGCCAAACTTTTATATATGAATATACAGTGCAATACGGTATCAATAGCTGCATTTTGCTCACAGTTGTTATGGGTTCATAGGTTCATAGGTGTGTACTAGGCTAACGGCCCTCTAGCCTATATAAGCCTAGCCCAAGAAGATTCACAAGGGCCTTTCTAAGCCTAGCCATGCATCCCAAATCTCTGACAGGTTCTTATACCCTTGATAAGTGTAAGCAGGGGGTTGAAAGATGAAACATTTACAAACAGAGGTCTGGGAGATAAATCACTCACAGCATAATTTAAAAAAAAAATGTATAATTATGCTACCATTTGATATAGGTATATAGAAGCTACGGTCATGAAAAGGAAGGAGATGTCTAAAGGAAATATTCAAGGCCTCAATTTCCCAAGAATTAAGTCTTGAGCAGAATTAGAATGAATTGTAAATGGTAGCATAAATGCATTTCAAGGTATAAATACCCATTTCTGACAAATACTAGTAGTGTTGTGAAAACGGACAGGCATTATGCTAGAACCACATATTTTTATAACTGGGATACACTCTTTAACAATATTTATTTATTTATTTATTTATTTAGTTATTTAATTTAGTTTGATAACTGGGTAAATAAACTGGTCATTGCATGACTTTCTTCCCTTTACCACTCCAATGTTCCCTGCCTGCACACATGCACATAAATATGCAAATGTATTCGCACAGACACAACCAGAGAAAAATAAAATGCAATGTAGATGCTTTTTCTCATACAGACTTATTCTTTTCAAATAGCATCTGTTGAGAAAGTGTTGTGACTTACAGTAAGAAATGAGTTTGGTAGGCCTGAAGAGATTGCATAGACTTATTCATTTCTTATATACCGTATATTATTTTTAATCCATAGTTAAATGAAAAATACATTTGAGAAACTGGAGGCTCTTCATTTTACATTTTAAAGACAGCTTTTGAGTTTCTGACATATGAATAGTGGCATACAGTGCAAAAGCACCTTTAAATCTTTCTTGCTTAGCCTTAGCTGTAATCCATCACAGTCAATCTCAGGCCTACAGCAGGTCAAAACCCAAAAGAATAACTCATTTAGTCTTCCTTATTCAATGGCACAACAGGTGTTGGGCACAAGGTGTCACAGTATAATTAAATATATTGAACTAGCATCCCCTGGGTTTCAATCCATAAATGAAAAGAATTTTGATTGCTTCAATATTTTAGATCTTAGCTAAGCAAGTAACAGATAAAATGCTGTACATTCCATATAGATTTAAGTCACTTATTTTAAGCGAATTTAATAAAACCAAATGTTATATATGCCAATTACTTCAATATGTATTTTATTCTTTAATGTAAAAATTATTACATAATAAAAGCACTTTATCACTAAGGTTTCAATGCAGAAGGAATTAAAATTGCACATCTTAAATAACAGTAATTTTTATCATTATAACAAATCTAAGGGGTACTGCAGCATTCCTTATAGTGAATATACAGTAGTATATTACAAAAAGGAACAATTTAAATATAAGCTTTCCTTCCACAGTCTTGCTAAATTACAACAGAAGCATAAGTTGCAGTAAACTTGCTTACGTGAGTTTGATTATTTTCTGAGCGTATACTTAATGAAGTATACACACGTTTGCTTTCTTATACAAATCTTGTAATTGAAATTAGAATAATATGAATTACTTATAGTTCCAAAATTAAAATAGTTATGATTAAAAGAAAAGAAAATCAATTTCTTATAGCTCAACAACTAGATGAACATAGTTGAATGACGAATATATACCATTTTGTTTCTTTTTTTTTTCAAAAGCACCAGCCTCTTTGTACAAAAAATGACAATTTTTTTTATTAATGGAAGTGAGGGATCCTCACATAAGTTATGTGTCCCGAAGTTTAACAATATTATGAGTCCTGAAAAAGGTAAAGAAAGAAAGGAAGGAAGAGATACATAGACAAATAAGTAGACAGAGGGGTAAATAGAACAATATGATATACTATCGCCATCCTGAAACCCACAGCCTTGAAACCCTTAATCCCAAGACCATGATATTTAAAAACAAAATTGCTAACGACCACAATGTTTACAAACTCTCAAATACTGAATAGTCTTACCAGTGTGAACACAAAAACAGATGCTAGCATGGGTCCTACAAGGGGGAAGATCAGGAGCTCAGTACTGTGGTCTTCAGCATTATGGTCATTCAATACTATGATTTCAGGATTATGTGTTTTAAGACTGTGGGCTTCAATATTATGGTAATAAACCGTATAGATAAATAGATGATAAACTGATAGGCAGACAGAAGCAGACAGAAAGATAATTAAATAGATAAAGGTGAGAGATGGTTTCATGGCTAGGTAGGTGACTAGGAAGGTAGACAGGCAGGTATACAGACATATACTGTTGATGCATATGTGTATACTCATAGGTATATAGATGAAAAAATTAGATAGAAAGATAAAAAAATAACCTAAATATTATTTGCAAATCATAACACAGTAGGGCAATGGCTGTAAGTGCTGTATCAGAGTGCTTGGTTTTCTGCTTCGGTTACCAGCTGGTGTGCTTTCTGTATAGAGTCTACAAGTCCCCTTTATGTCCTATTGAGTTTTATTTAAAAGTGCCTGATTTCTTACAAAATTCCAAAGACATGCCCCTATGTGAACCAGAACTTTCTTACTTTTCTGAAAATTTGCATGTGGTGAAAGGGTGTGTGTGTGCATGTGTGCGTGTGTGCATGTGAGTGTGTGTGTGTGTGTGTGTGTGTGTGTGTGTGTGTGTGTGTGTGTGTGTGTGTGTGTGTGTGTGTTGGCCACTGCAGTGGAACAATATCCCTTCAAGGATTAGTTTCCTGCCTTCACTCACTGAGTGGTAAGAGAGGCTCTGGTTCCTGTTCAGTCAATACAAGACAACTCTGCTATCAGAAAAAAATTGAATGAATAACTTGTACATTAAAGTCAATTGTTAGATAATTGCAGTACCCTAAACACTTTTTCTTACATTTGAAGTAGTCCACAAATCTCTGTTGTTCGGAAAACGGTTCTTATAAATACAGCAGTTTAGAAGAGTTGAAGGGAGTTTAGAAACATACTGCATTGTCTTAGTCTCTCTTTCACAACAGATAAGTGACTGGTAAGATGATGTGAAGGTAGAACCTGGATAAATAAGGGGATTAGGTGTCCATCAGGCCTCAAGAGAGCCAAGACTAAGGCAGAAAAAAGTGCCAATTCCTAAGGAAAAAAATCACCTGGGAAACAATTTTACAAGGCCTCTTTTACACAAAACCTGGTGAAGTGAGCAGACTGAAGTTCCAAACCTACTCAGTTAGCAAAGGTGTTGGAATGGCAGGTTTTGTACAAGCTTGAGGCAAATATTTGTTTCAGCAGAAGGTAAGGGCATGCAATGCAAAAGATATAAAAATAAGTAGGGGAGGGTTGCTTAACATATGGCAAATTTCAGCAGAGCTAAAAATGAGGATTTATTTCTGTAATTCTAAAATTTGGAGTAGAAGGCTTATTGTGGCTTGGGTAACCAGGCACTACATTGTCTATTTCTTTAAAAACAATGAGTAAGGTGTCTGAAAAGAAAATCACTATAGGAGCCACAGTAGAATGAAGACATAAAATGGATGCAACCTGAAATACTTTTTGAACTACTTCAAAATTATATGAGTTATTGACCAGAATAGCATACAGCTATTGGCAAGGTCAGGGCCTGCTGCCTTTCAGGAAAGTAATAATAATGGTGATGATAAAAGTTGCCCAATAGTTCCTTGGTGCTGTGTTGTAATCTAATCTGGTTCCTTTACTGGTGGTTTATTTGATGATTAATTGATGATCTCTTCCTAATCATCTTTTGTAGATGCTACAAGCCTCTCAATGATTAGGCTCGGTACTGATAGTAATGCAAGATGTTAAAGATGGGCGTTACTGTGGTTATGATAGGACAGTTCAGGAATATTACTCAGAAGAAGTAGATGCACAGGAATTAGTATTAAAACTGTAAATAATATACATAAGGAAATGATTAAATACACTGAAAGCAATACTAAATAATAATTTATGTTTGATTATAACTCTGTAGTAAGGAGGTTAATAACACAGTAATTATTTAGACAGATTATTAAATAATTCAGCAGAGAATAGGTTGCCATCTTGTGAAAGGTAAGCCTGACATTTTACTAACCTTTAAAATAATATATATATATATATATATATATATATATATATATATAGGTCCACTATGTAATTTCGAAAAGTCAAATTCTCGAAAACTCGAACATCAGAATCCTAACGTTCAGATGTTCAAGATTTTGAAATCTCAAAATGCAAAAAAAAATACAAAACTAAAACAAAAAAAGTTAGACATCACGTTGCTGTAGAGGGGCAAGCCCCCCTGTAACCCCCCAAATTGGGGGCTGCACCTCCCCACACCCCCTGCTACTTAAATATACCAATTCTGAGATTGCACCATAGTGAAGTGAACAGTAAAGTTACCATTCCGCATTGCTGGGTGATCTCAAATGTTTAACTTCGAAATTTCAAAATATTGAACATCAGGGCCTGCAGATGTTCAGGATTTTGAGATTTCGAAATTAAGAAGTGAACCTATATAGATATGTTTGCATATATAATAATAAAATAAGGACAGTAGAATGAGAGTGATGAGTAACCAGCTGTCTATCTTGTAAGAAACAAATGTCTATTCATCACCAAGTAGGCCATGGATACCCTTTGGTATCTACAATTTAGCTTTCTTAGAATTGATTTAATGCCCTCTCCTACTTGGAATTCAAACTACTTGGCATATAATGCTTTTTTTGGAGGATATGTTAAGGAGGTGTCTCTTATATGATTAAAATACAATTTCCTATTTGATAGACCTCATAATTAAATGCTGTTGGTACAAATGGGAATGGAGCAGCAACGTGTATCCTACTGCAGTGATTGCTTCCTGTTGCCTCCAATCATCCACTTGCTATGATATTTTTTTTTTCACCCTTTGTTCCCACCAAAACAGCTTTCTAAGTTAGAGACATTCATGTGTAAGGTATCATTTTTGTCTTACATCCTCACTAGCAGAAAAAAGCAAGATAACAAGTGTGAGTGGTATGGTGTCCTATTTAGTGGGGTGAAAGAGAGTGCTTGTTGAAGGGCAACAGAGATTTTAAAATTAACACCTTGGCTAAGTGAGGATATTTGGGAATTATTGAAGACTGTTTAAATAAAGAGGAGGAGAAAAACTTGTGATTGTAAAATTGTAAGCATGTTTTTATATTGCAGATTGAACTACTGCTGTCTGGAGTTACATGCAGGAATTTAAAGTTGGCAAACAGAGTATTGCACAGTGGAGCTGGTCAAGGGTATAAGCTGACATGGAGCTGGGTATATCTAAGGGCTCATTGTTTGAGCTTTTGAAAATTTCCCCACTTGGAAAAGTATATGCAAAGTGTCCAGGAAAATATGATCTCATTTACCTCCTGTCTTGCTGAATGTATACAACATTGAATATAGCATTAATTGAGAGGTAGCAAAGGTCCAATATGCATTATTACATAATGCAATCAAGTTTCTATATTCATTGTGTGATCTATTAGCCAAGCTGGACATTGATGTATTTTCAGGAATGACACTTGCTGTGAAAGTAGTTGGATAACAAATACTATAATCGTAAGGCCTTGACCACAGATTATGGGGTGGCCTGCCCCATATTTGAAAGAATCAGCAATACCTTGGAAGATGAGGAAGGACAGAAGCAGATAACAAAGATTTATTATTATGGTAAGGTTGCATCTTCCATATCTGATGCTGTCTCTTCTATCCATTCCTCAATGAATAAGACCTACGTCTGCTGAACAAATCTGTGAAACAAGCAAAATTCCGGGTAGTCACGGTACAGTCAAGTCTGCCATTGCAAAGAAAGGATGACTAGATGTGCTCAATCATCTGCCAATATGTGTACTGTCATAAAAAATGGACAGGTGCAAAAGGAGGTTTCTTCTCTTCTGGGCAGGATTTCCAAATCAGAGCCCTTCCATTTGGTCTCACCACAGCTCCACAGCCGTTCACCAAGAGAATGGCAGTAGTTGCAGCTCATCTCAGACTGCAGGGTTTCTAGGCATTCCCTTATCTGAATGACTGGCTCATCACTGCTTCCTCCAGGAATCCTCTTGTTTGGGCTAGGGACTCCTTGCTCTATCTTTGTTTGACTCTGAGCATTACATTGAATACAGCAAAGTCCAAACTCTAGCATGTTTAGACCTTGGAATATATTGCAGCACTTTTGAACAGAAAACTTCAGATTGCCAAACTTCCTCAAAACTGTATTTCTGTGATTCACAAACAGGCATTATCTGCTCTTTCATGTCAGAAGCCACCAGCTTGACTGATTTTTCATCTCCTAGGTTTCATGTATGCAGCTATCACTCTGATTCTGCTTGCCAGGTATATCATGGGAATACTCTAGTGGACCCTGTTGGTCTAGTGGTCTATCAAACATCAGCCTGTTAATTTTCATGTTTCACTCACAAGGATCTGCAGGTCTCATATGCAATGTTGGCTGGAAACACCAGTTATTTCTCAAGGATGACCTTTTATTCTACCTTGTGCACCTCAGGCCATGATGACCATGGACACTTCAAACTCAGGATGAGAGGGGCATTTCTTGGAAAATACAGTCCAAGGCATGTCACCTCTGGCAAAAAAACAGTCTTCATATCAAAGCTTTAAAAGTGGGAGCAGTCCTTCTAACCCTGCAAGAATTCCAGGATCAGAGAGCAACATTTCAGTGGTCTGGTACATCAACAAACAAGGAGGAACACATTCCTATCAGTTATGTTGAAAGGCCATGAGAGTGTGGCAATAGGAAATGTCTTCTCACTTGCTGATAGCAATGCACATTTCAGGGAAGTCTAACATTCTAGTGGACAGTTGAGCAGGTCTATCGTTCTCCCTTACAACAGGTTTCTCAGTCCAGCAATAGCCAATTAGATCTTCATCTGACAGGACTGACCTTGTTATGATCGCTTTGCATCCCCCTACAGCACCAAGTGTAACAGGTACTTTGCCCTGATGCCCCTCCAGGGGGAGACACTGATGGATGCTGTGATCTACAATTGTCCCTGCGGAGTCATATATGCCTTTTATCCTGCCCTTTTCATACCAATAGTCTTTCAGAAAGCATTGGCAAGAAAGGCCACAGTGATCCTGATCACTCCCTTTTGGCCTTGACAGGTCTGATTTCCTTTCCTTTTGCCTAAGCTGGTTCACCTTCCCTGGGTGCTGGGCTCACTTACAGTTCTCCTGTCTCACCCATCTCAATTGCCTCATTTGGACCTCATACCATGCTTTTTGGACCCAAAACTTGGACCGAACCACAAAAGGAGGGGGAGTATAAATATTCGTCAAAGATACGCACACCTCCAGGTTGGTGGCACAGCACAAAGCATCAGAGACTATCCATGTGCAACTAACAGTGGGTAAATATGCCTTCCAGTTTATAACCTGCTACAGACCACTCTCCCAAACCCAGAAACCCCACTCGACCTTCCTGAGAACACTGGAAAATATGAAGGCCTCTGCAAACACCATTATACTGGGCGACTTCAACTACCCAAACATAGACTGGGAGCATTACTCTAGCTCCAACACCCTAGCCCAAAGGTTCCTAGAATTTATAAACTCAAATGCTATGGAACAACTTGTTACCACTCCCACAAGAGGGGAAAACATACTGGACCTGATCATCACCAACATGGGGACTCTATGCTCCAGACCAGAAGTGTATCCCTCACTGGTAAGATCAGACCATAAACTAATTTCACTGGATATTCACATCCCAACCCCACCCCCTGCCAAGAAATCCACAGTGAAAAACTTCTCTAAAGCAAATTTCACACTCCTCAAAACTGAGGTGGAATCCCTCAAAGCCCCCGAGCCTGTGGAAAATATGGCCCAGACCGCAGAATCCTTTATGAACACATTCTATGAACACCTTCAGGAATGCGTGGATCATGCAATCCCAAGTAAAACCAAGACCCAATCCTCCAAAGGCAGACGTCCTGTCTGGTGGACCCCAGCCATAAACAAACTATACAACAGAAGGAGGAAGCTACTACATGACAGAACAAAAACCCAAAAAGGGAATGCATCTCTGATCAGTATTAGCAAAAAACTACTGGCACTCATAAAATCGTCTAAGGCCAGCTTCGAGAGAAAAATTGCACAGGACACTAAGGATAATCACAAGGCTTTCTTTAGTTATGTTAGGAACCTGGGTGGGAATTCCCAGATATGCTCAGAATTAGTCCAAAATGACAAAAAATACATCGAACCCACAGACATTGCCAACATCCTAGCTGACAGGTTCAGCGCAAACTCCCCCCCCCCACCAAAAGATCAAATATCTATCCCAGCAGAGTGCTGCCCCCCTGACATCTCAAATGCTCAGGGAAGAGCCGCACTCTCCAAAGCAAAAAACACAGCATCAGTGGGACCAGTCGGTGTCCTGGGCCTGCGTCCTACATGAAATCCAAGCAGCACTAAACCCAAACATAAAACTACTGTTCAATCTCAGCCTTACTACAGGATATGTACCCATAGAGTGGCGTATAGCAACAGTGGTCCCTCTCCACAAAGGTGGTGCATCAATGGATCCTGGAAACTATCGCCCCATAAGTCTGACTAGCTTGGTCTGCAAAGCTATGGAAAGGATCATCATGAACCTCATAAATAAAGATATTGGGGACCTACATACATTGGATCCTGCCCAGTTCGGCTTTGTTAAGGGCAGATACTGCCTCTTAAACCTGGTCGATTTCTTTGAAACAGTCACCAAGGCCATTGACGAGGGGAAGGTGGTCCACACAGCCTACCTGGACCTCACAAAAGCCTTCGATACAATACCCCACTCGGGCATTATAGATAAGCTCACCAGCTTAAATATAAACCCCTATGTCACTAGATGGGTTGCAAACTGGCTCAAGGACAGAACCCACATGGTTAGAATTGCTGGAGCCATGTCAGACTCCAAACCAGTTACAAGTGGCATCCCACAAGGCTCAGTCCTGGGACCTCTCTTGTTTGGTATATATTTCTCAGAGGTACAGGCCAACACGGAAGGACTGTGGCTGACCAAGTTCGCAAATGACTGCAAACTGGGCACCATAATCGACTCTCCAGCCGACACAAGCATCCTCCAAAAGGCCCTCATAGAAATAGACAACTGGTGCCAGAGCCATGGCCTCAAGCTAAATGCCAAAAAGTGTATAGTCATCCCCTTTGGCAAAAACAAAGTGCCGACAAATTACCACATAGGTGGTAATCCATTAAGTAGAGAAGAAGTAATTAGGGACCTGGGGACCCAAGTTGATAGCAATCTCTCATTTGACAACCACGTGGCCAAAGTGGTTAAAAAACATTTTATATAGCCCACCTAATCATGAAGGGATTCACATCTAGATCAGGGGAGGTCATCGTGCCTCTTTACTCATCCCTCATCAGGCCCATAATTGAGTACAATGCCCCTTTTGGGATGTACCTTATCAGACACCTGCAGCAACTGGAAAGACCCCAAAAGTACCTCACCAAGAGGATCAAAGGGCTCAAACAGATGCCATATACTGCCCAGTTAAAGAAACTCCAGCTCTACTCAGTGGCATACCGCCTGCTCAGAGGCGATCTGTGCCTGATGTATAAAGCCATGTCCAACCCAGAATTAATGGACATGCTGCACCTCAGAAAATCCAAATCCCATCGAGCTACGTGCTCGAGAGACTTGAACCTCAGCACTGAAATAAATAGGACATGCTGGAGGGACAGATTCATAACCCAGAGGCTCCCTTCACTCTGGAATAAAATCCCAGTCCAGGTTAGGCAGAGTCCCTCATTGACTCTCTTCAAGAGGAATCTTGATGAGTGGATGGGAGATCGTAGGTTTACCCCAGGTATCACTTCTGTGTCACTGTTAGACAGAGGCACAGTATACTAACCTCGAAAATGGGCATAGCAAAATTAATTTAAAATGGGTGGCGAAAGCCAAACATACTCTAGCTAGGCTTATAAATGCCCTAGGGCAGATAGCCTACTATGAACCTACGAACCTATGAACCTATGGACATTCAAGCCCTTAAACTAATTGCATGGTTTCTCCAATTCCAGTAATGGCTAGGCAGTCCAGGCTTTCTTCCAAGTTTCTCATATTTTGACCTTTTTTCAAAGACCTTCCACCAGCAAGATCTATAAATGTAAGTGGAAACATTTTCTACCTGGGCTTTCAATAAAAACATTGAACCTTTTTAGCCCCTTTCCTTGCCATTTTTGATTTTCTAGCATCTCCTTTTCATGGCAGAGCCAGTTATTCCACTATTAATGTGCAGTAGCTGCTAAATCCAGCTTTCATACTGGAAAAAAAATCACCCATATCACCTACCTCAGACTGTCAAAAGCATTTCTCAGGAGTACCTTTCTTCTTCTTTGTTCCACATTCAGGTACTCAGCATCTCCTTTGGACATTACTATTTTGTTGGAGGCCTTACCTAGCCTTCTTTGAACATGCAGTCAAAACTGACTTAAAATGCTTGATGTAGAAAACTTTATTTTTGCGGACCATCAGCTCTACTGGAGAATTTCAGACCTTCACACCTTATCTAGTAAGACCCCTTCTCTAGTCTTCCAAAAGACAGGATATCTCTAAGAACTAATCCTTCTTTTCTCCCTAAGGTGGCTTCTGAATCATCCCTCAATGAATCAGTCAGTCAATCATTCTTCCTGAATTTCTCCAATAAAGGTGAATATATGCTATACTTCCAAAATGTGCATTGTCAGCTTAACATACTTAAAAAATCATAAAGATCAATCGTTTATTTTATTGGAACATACTGATAGTAGATGATTCCATTCTAGAAATACTAGGTACCCAACCCAAATATTTGTACAAGAACACCAAATCATTAAAAAGGATGTTATGTTATGATAAAACAAGACAAGCAGGATACAATCTGAAAGTAAAGGCACCTTTGCTTGTAGAAACTGCAATCAGTGCTCTTATATGGCTAATACTAATGTGTTTAGACATCCATATACAGGAAACATATACACATTTAAACATTATGCAGATTGCAAGTTACGTGACCTGATATATATGGCTGTATGTCAGAAATGTAATTAATTCTGTGTAGGAAAGAGAAACAAAACAATACGCAAAAGGGTCAGGGAACATCTATACGCCATACATAGGGAAGATGAATGTAATGCATTAGCCAAGCACACAATTAACAATGATTTGACTCACAAGTTTGTCTTCCTAGTAATAGAATTTATAACAAACAACATGAGGTTAGGCAATATCAGGAACCACACTGAAAAAGAAGAAAACAAATGGATCTTGAAACTACAGGAAAAGGACATGGGTTAAATGAGAAAGTGCCTTTAAAACCTATATTGAATGTATAGCTTTATTTTTATTTTTGTATATACTAAGCACATCAATGTTTTTTATCAAAGTTTTAAACCATTGTTGCTATACATATATATAATACTCCTTTCTTGTATAATTTTTCATCTTTTTGTTTGCATCAGTTGCTGCTATATATGCATATTTTAAGTATACATATGATTGCTGTCATACATATATTTACGTACGAATGCACTGAGCTATTTTGCACATGAGATTCATATACACACTTTTTGCACTATAGTCACTTGTAGCCACATAACTGTGTTTTTGGTTTTAGATCCAGAATTCACACACTCTGTCAGTCACACCATTTTAACATATTTTTGGACAGAATTACATATCTATATAAATAAAAATGTAAATGTTCGTTTGTTCAAAATCTTAAATCACCGAAAGTTCTTCACCGATTGCTTTGAAATTTTCACACAATGTTGCATTCGAATACGCGTGTGGTTTTATATACCTACTATTATATAGATGTCACACGTTGCATTCAAATACGCACGTGTTTTTATATACCTACTATGGATTCTATATATTTGTATATAAATATGCAATTTTATATGTTTTTGTTATAACTTTCTTATTTCTTTTTCAGTGCAATTGATCTGCTTTAGTTTATCCAAATAATGCCTTGCAGAAGATCAAACTTTTAGGTCGTCGTACTCACGGAGCAGAAACAGTGCGACAAGTAATTGCAAATCAAACTGAGGAAGAATGGGCATCAGTGAACGAGCAAAACAGACAAAGAATGGCTCAAATACGTGCCGAGGAAGCAGCAGAGCGACGTGCAGCCAGACTTGAGGATGCACGGTTGCGAGCACGGTGATCGCGTTCTGCAGCTTCAGATCTGCTTCGTTCTCCTCGATCGACACCAGTGGATGAAATAAATGCTTGCTTGAAATACTCTACTTTGTGGCGACACATAAAGACATTAAAATTAACTACAAATATGCGTGTCCAGCTGCAAAACGATCGATCAGTTGAGATATTCTCACATAAATTGCTGGAAATTGGGAACGGAAAGGTGCCGGTTGATCTGACCTCAGGACAAATTTCATTGCCTCATAACTTCTGCAATTTAGTGACGTCGAAAGAAGAATTGGTTGAAAAAGTATTTCCCAGTATTCAAACCAATTATAAGAATCACGAATGGCTGACTGAACGAGCTATTCTTGCGGCCAAGAACAAAGACATCTACGAACTTAACAATATTATTCAGTCTAACATTCAAAGTGAGGCAGTCACATACAAGTTCGTCGACACTGCTGTGGAAGCAGATGAAGCGGTTAATTATCCAACAGAATTTTTGAATTCACTCGATCTGCCAGGGATGCCACCGCACGTACTGCAATTGAAAATCGGCATGCCAATTATCATGTTGCGAAATATCAACCAGCCAAAGCTTTGCAACGGCATGCGGCTTGCAGTAAAAAAAATAATGAGCAACATCATAGAAGCAACAATTTTGACAGGACCTTTCAAAGGTGAAGATGTCCTCATTCCTCGCATTCCTATGATTCCAACGGATATGCCATTTCAATTTAAGAGATTGCAATTCCCAATTTGATTGGCGTTTGCAATCACCATCAACAAAGCTCAGGGCCAATCTTTTAGAATTGTGCGGTTTAGATCTACACACGGATTGCTTCTCACATGGACAACTATATGTTGCGTGTTCTAGAGTTGGCAAACCAGACAATCTCTATATCTGCACAGACAATTGAACAACAAAAAATAGTGTATACCCACAAGCATTGTGAAATTAAACATTTTAGAAACATGCGCTTTCTCTTTTCTTTCTTTCCCATTTAACCAGACTGAGCCACAGCAATGCGTGGCCGGATACAGCTAGTATATACATACATATATATATATATATATATATATATATATATATATATATATATATATATATATATATATATATATATATATCCGTTTTATAGCTTTCAATGAAGACACATAACCATCTTGGTAAGAGATATACATACACATACATATTTATACTTTTAAATAATGTAATGAAAACATTTTGGTTTTCATAAACATTATATTTTAGTTATACATAGTTACATTTAATATTTGTGACCATATATGTGGTTATTACTGTGCACCTATATATCCATATATTAAGTCATGCTATTGCTTTGAATTAACAGCATGACGATATTTGAATTTATGTAAGGAGTATCAATTTTCTGAAAGTTCATTAACTTGTGATTGGCTAAACCACTAATGGATGTAATACCAGGATGGCCTTAGAAATGAAATTATTAAGTCTGAAGAAGTGTCCTTAGGAACGCAAAAGTGCTCACTCATTTATATATATTTGGTTTATGTTTTTTATCAATAAAGTCGCCTTCGCTTTTTATGGTGTTGCCTCTGGATTTCTTCTTTGGATTATACCTAAGGTAATGCTCTCTCACTGGCTTTTGGACTGTATCTCCCATGTCTATAAAGAAAAAGGGCTTATCCTTTTCCAGACCACCTAAGGCTCACTTAACAAGATCTGTATCTACTTCTAGAGCATTCTTCTTTAGAGTACTGCTTGATGACATTTGTGCTTAAAAAGATCAATTTCTTGCACCACTTACTGTCACAACTGGTTCATGAAAGCCTTGCTGTTGTTGCTTTTTTATTTTTCTGAAATGCACTTGCCATACATGCATAGGGCATACAGTAACACCTTTGTCCCTTAGGTGGGGATTCTTCTTCAGTCACAGTCATTCTCTTGAGCCCATGGGAAACCAGTACACCTATTGGTCTCATATGTCGCTAAGTGTGTGTGCATGCATGATTGTTCTTGACTATCTTCTCTGTCTCTCCACTGCTCTACCCTCCATTCAGAAGCCATAGATCTGTCCACAACTGAGCTGTGAAAGTCCATCCATGTCCATTACTGACTGCTCCAAGAGCATATTATTGCTACCTACTTTCTTTCCACACCTTGCTGATGACTAGTACATCCAGGTACATCCTATGTAACTCACACCCCCCTATACACAAAGCCATACCTTGGCCATGCTTTGTTCTCTCCCTGTGTAAGCCACAGGGCAGTTTCCACTTTAGCTAGAAATGTAATTAATCTGTCATACCTTAGGATTATGTACTCTGACATGGTGAGCTTCACAGATGAACATTAATCTGTCATGCACGTGCGCTGTGTTCCGGCAACCAGTCTGCTATGTACTTTCTCCCCTGTTGCTGCCTTTTGTCAAGGGTGCCCAGTGCAAAGCTGAAGTACATTATCCAGTGTGTTGTCATCTTTCTCTAGTCCCATACCACAGTCCAAAGGATTCTCCATGATTTCCTATTCTCAACTTGCTCATCTTTGATTCCTTCAATATGTCAACCAGGCTTTTTAATTGTGTTAAAACAGGCCTCATGACATGATGAAGATTATGATAATGAGGCGACGTAACATAATCATTTGTAAATGACTGCTGTAACGCACTGAGCTATCTTACACCAGGTCATCATTACCTATCCCTTGTTTAATTGGTTAAGTACACACTATACTCATGATGGAAGCAGTGAAGCCAGCAGCTCCATGAGTATGTGCTACTGATACCTTCACTATTGCACCATTACTGCCCTGTAATATACATCAAATGATGCACATTACATGTGATCAATTTCATCATGAACTATATAGAGTGACATGGCCTTTTCAGGCACAAGATACAGCATGGCTTTTACTTGGTACAGGCAGAAAATTAAGATTTTGTTTTTTTTTAATCTGCTGTACAGGGACTATCTAGAGCATTTGCTTGGTGATCAAGATGGCCTATTTTTGTACCTTTTTCCCCCTCATTATTTATGGCTTGGTCAGGATTTCTTGCTCTAAGAGATTGAAAGGTATACTTCTGGTGAAGTTAGCCAGGCCAGTGTCCATAGGATGACAACTTTTCCACAGTTTGATAGAGCACCTCCTGCCAGTAACACCACTACTCTAATTAACTGTGCGGTCTCTTTCAAAAATGCAGGCACTATGTTGGCCTTACTAATTACTTAAAACATGTCATATTATGATTTGTTTCAGGACTTTTTCATACTGGCCAAAGTTTTTGCTGCCCCTCTAGTGTCTATTTTAGGTAGATTCTAGTTGATGTACAGTTAAAAATAAGTAGCATAGACCTAAAACTGGATTGTGTTAAGGTGGCTCTCCTTAACATCAGAAGTCTGATCAATAAATTACCTGATCTAGTGGCACTCCCGCATTTGAAAAACATCCATGTCTGCGTAGTAACTGAAACTTAGTTTAAATGTAAGGAGAATACTCACTCTTCACAAGTTTTTTTTTTTAATTATTTTTTATTTTTATTTATTTATTTATTTTTCATTTTATCAGACCCAGTGGAAACTGTATCATAGTCTTGTGCTCTGAACTGGAACATTGTTCCTAAAGCAGACCAAGCTTGTCCATCTACATAGATTCCAGTGGCTACGTGATGAAGGTAATAACTTACCCCCACAATTATTGTGTACTTATCAGTGTATTCTTGAAATGTGAACAGCAGCTGATTAGGAAAACTTACAGAACAAACTTTTAAGGATACAATATCTACTCAAACTTTACATCTATGATCATATCTTTAATGCCAGAACAGTCTGTGCATTTAGGTTTAGTTACATACATGCTATACAATAGCACATCAACAGACACTGAAGTCTGCCAGAAATCATCACAAGCATATAGTACTGGTACCTTTACATGATGAATCTGGTGTTAGTGCATCATAACATAATGAGCAAGGGAAGAAAAGATACATTTCACAAAGAATCCAAACAAGGTCAGCATTTTCACACATGTAACATGCAGGACTGAATCTGTGCATGCAGTGTGATTCCTAGCTCTAGACTCATTTCACTTCCTATGATCAGTGTTCAGTCAGTAGAATAACATGCACGGTTTATAACTTTATAATAAATACTATTTTTTCATTCCATGTCACATTTTAATTCCTCTTGATTTATACATTTCTCCAAACTATTATTATTACCTTTTTCTTATCAGGTAATGGGTGGGATGGACAAGGGACACTGACTGGTTTACCCATGCATCTAAGCATGAATGTGTGAATCCTCTAAGTTTAGCAAATACTTATAGAAGGTTATATTTACCTAATATGAAGGTAAGTGTGTTCTGAGTTGTACTTCTCAGATGATGTACTGTGGAATAAATAATATCAGGTTATAATTTAGGCATGTGTAATTACATTCTCGGTATCAAACTTCCTTTTGTAACAATACCCATCAGTATTATGAACTCTCATATCTCCTTCAACATATCTCCTTTCGGATAATCTAAATATTCCTTCCTTTTGTTGGTCCTACTACCTGCAATGTAAAAAATACCTTAATATTTTTATGTCTTTGATGAAACACCTGGAGAAAAGAACATTAAGAATGTATTACATATACAGTTTACCTACTATTACTTGAGCCATTCTATTATTGTCTTGTTAGTTAATGCCTATATTAAGCTAATTTCTTTTTTTCCTGTCATCTGCTATGTTTTATGGACTATCAAGATAGTGTGGATGTTGTGAAGAATGATTCATAGGTTCATAGGTGTATACTAGGCTAATGGCTTTGGAGCCTTTACAAGCCTAGTCCATAGAAGTGCCCTGGCATCATGCCGCCTGACATTAGTTCCCAGTGCCTCTATCAAGAAGAGCCACTGAAGTGATCCCCGGAGTGAACTTTCTATTACCCATCCACTCATCAAGATTTCTCTTGAAATGGGACAGTGAGGTGCTCTGCTTGACATGTATGGGAAGTCTATTCCAGAGCATGGGCAGTCTATGGGTGAGGAACCTGTCCCTCCAGCATGTTCTGTTGATTGTGATAATGAGGTTGAGGTCTCTAGAGCATGTGTTGCGGAGGGATTGGGATTTCTTTAGATGCAGCATTTCTAACAGAGCTGGGTCAGACATGGCTTTGTAAGTCAAGTAGAGATCACCTCAAAGTAGGTGATATGAGACAGAAAATAGCTGGAGTCTTTTGAGTCTGTCCGTGTAGGACATGTGTTTAATGCCTAGGATCCTGTTTGTGAGGTACATCTGTGGCCTCTCCAGCTATTGCAGCTGTCTAGTGAGGTACATGCCAAATGAGGCATTATACTCATAGGTTCATAGGTTCATAGGTAGGTACTAGGCTATTGGCCCTAAGGCCTATATAAGCCTAGCCAAAGGTACCCTGGCTTTCGCCACCCAAGAAAATTATTTTCCTGTGCCACATTCAAGCAGAGTCACAGAAGTGATCCCCGGGGAGAATTTCCTATCTCCCATCCAGTCATCAAGATTTTTCTTGAATAGTGCTAATGAGGAGCTTTGTTTGATATAGATAGGTAGTTTGTTCCAGAGTATGGGAAGTCTGTGCGACAGGAATCTATCCCTCCAGCATGTTCTGTTTATTGTGGTGACAAGGTTTAGGTCCCTAGAGCATGTAGCTCATAGGGATTGGGATTTCTTTAAGTGAAGCATGTTTAAAAGCTCTGGGTTTGACATAGCTTTGTGTGTTAGGCAGAGATCGCCTCTGAGTAGGCGATATGCAATGGAGTAAGCTGCAGTTTTTTGAGACGGTCTGCATAGGGCATCTCTTTGAGGCCGGTAATCCTCTTTGTGAGGTATTTCTGTGGCATTTCCAGTTGTTGTAGATGTCTTGTGAGGTGCATACCAAAAGGGGCATTGTACTCTATAATGGGTCTAATGAGTGACGAGTAGAGGGGAACAATGACCTCTTTTAACCTGGATGAGAAACCTTTTGTGATGAGGTGTGCCACATAGAAGGATTTCCTGACTACTCTGGCAATGTGATTATCAAAGGACAGACTACTGTCCACCTGTGTCCCAAGGTCTCTTATCACACTTTCAGTGTTAAGTAGACTACCACCTATGTGGTAGTTCATGGGTACTGAGTTTTTACCAAAAGGAATGACAATGCACTTTTTGGCATTGAGCTTGAGGCCATGGCTTTGGCACCAGGCATCTGTCTCAGCAAGGCCCTTTTGTAGGATGTCCACATCTTTTGGAGTTTTGATTATGGCTCCTAGTTTGCAGTCATCTGCAAACTTCGTTAGCCAAAGACCTTCTGTGTTGGCCTGTACTTCAGAGAAGTAGATACCAAACAGGAGAGGACCCAGGACTGAACCCTGTGGTACTCCACTTGTCACTGGTCTGAAGCTGGATTTGGAGTCTGCTACTTTCACAGTGTGGGTTCTGTCAGTGAGCCAGTTGGCAACCCATCTTGTGACATAGGGATTTATACCTAGTTTAGTGAGTTTATCTATAATTCCAGAGTGGGGGATGGTGTCAAAAGCCTTGGCGAGATGTAGATCGGCTGTGTGAACCACCTTACCCACATCTACGGCTTTGGTGACTGCTTCAAAGACGTCTATCAGGTTTAGGAGACATGATCTGCCTTTTACAAACCCAAACTGGGTGGGGTCCTGAGTTTGGAGATTACCAAAGTCATTGTTTATATGTTCCATGATGATACGCTCCATAGCCTTGCAGACCAGGCTCATTAGGCTAATGGGGCAGTAGTTTCCGGGGTCTGTGGTGGCTCCCCCTTTGTGGAGTGGGATAACTGTCGCTGTACGCCATTCAGTGGGCACATAGCCTGACGTGAGGCTATGATTGAACATGGTACTTAGGTGGTGTGCCAGTTCGTTCTGTAGTTCATGTAGAACACAGCCTGGGATGTTGTCAGGTCCCATGGATGCTGTGTTTTTGGCTTTGGATAGTGTGTTTTTTACCTGTGCAGCCATGATTATAGGAACTTTGCATTCTTCTGGTATAGAGATGGGCCCTTTAGGGGATGACAGAGGGGTAAAGTTAGCACTGAACCTATCTGCCAGGATGTTGGCAATATCCGTTGGTTCTGTATATTTAGTGCCATTGTGCTGTAACGCAGAGCAGATCTGCATGTTGCCATTGAGATTCTTGACATAGCTATAGAATGCTATGTGGTTGTCTTTAGAGTCAGTGGCGATTTTGTTTTCATAACTAGCTTTGGGGGATTTTATGAGAGATCTCAGCTTCTTACTGAAGCTAACCAGGGAGTTTCTCCAATCATGGGATTTTACTCTTTTTTGCAACAGTTTCTTTCTTCTGTTGAAGAGTTTGTTTATGGCAGGGGACCACCAGATTGGCTTCCTTTTTTTGGAGGATAGCATCTTGGTTCTGTTAGGGATTGCACTTTCCATGCACTAATGTAAGTGCTTATAAAGTGCATTTGTGTAGGATTCAGCAGTCATACCACTATTGTCCATCAGCATGGGTGTCGTGAAGTTTGCCACTTCTGTCTTAAGAAGCGTGAAGTTGGCTTTGGAGAAATTTTTTACTGTGGTTTCCCTAATGGGGGGTGGGGGAGGGATGTGGATGTCTAGGGTGATTAGCTTATAGTCGGATATAACCAACGACTTGACCTCTGGTGTGGAGCACCGGTTGCCAATGTTGGTAATAACCAGGTCTAGGATATTGCTGCCCCTGGTGGGGGTGTGGATAAGTTGATCCATGGCATTGGAATTTATGAATTCCAGAAAATGTTGAGCACAAGAGTTGGTACATGAGTAGTTTTCCCAGTTAATGGTAGGGTAGTTGAAATCGCCCATTATTAGGGTGTTAGGTTGTACCCTAATATTTTCCAGTGTATTAAGAAATGAGGAGTGGGAATCCTGGGGCATGGTGGGGGATCTGTAGCAAGCTACAATTTGGATTGCGGTCTTGCCCAGAGTTAGTTGCACTTGGATAATCTCGGATGCATTATGCTGAGCAACTAGCCTGGAGGTGTGGATATCCTTAATGAATATGGACACGCCTCCGCCTTTAGTGTTTTGGTCCAGGTTAGGTTGCCGAAAGGTGTGGTATGAATTATAGCCTGGTAATGCAGTGGTACTCTCTGGAGCCTTGAACCAGGTCTCTGTCACTGCACAGATGTCGATGTTCTCCATTTTAATGAGTGCCTCGAGAGAGTGCATTTTGAGGAGGGATTGGCATTTCTTTAGATGTAGCATTTCTAACAGAGCTGGATCAGACATGGCGTTGTAAGTTAAGCAGAGATCACCTCTAAGTAGGTGATATGAGATAGGAAATAGCTGGAGTCTTTTGAGTCTGTCCATGTAGGATATGAGTTTAATGCCTAGGATCCTCTTTGTGAGCTACATCTGTGGCCTCTCCAGCTATTGCAGGTGTCTAGTGAGGTACATGCCAAATGGGGCATTATACTCGATGACTGGTCTAATGAGAGAAGAGTAGAGAGAGAGATGATGACCTCTTTCTTCCTGGATACAAAACCCTTGGTAATGAGATGTGCCACATAGAAGGACTTTCTGGCCACAGTGGTAATGTTGTGAACGAAGGAGAGGTTGCTGTCAACCTGCGTCCCCAGATCCCTTATAATGCCTTCAGTGTTCAGTGGGCTCCCATTGATGTGGTAATTAGTGGGAACTGAGTTTTTACCAAAGGGGATGATGATGCATTTTTTGGCGTTAAGCTCAAGGCCATGGTTTCCACACCAGTCATTGGTCTCAGTGAGGCCTTTCTGTAAGATGTCTGCATCACTTGGGGAGTTAATAATGGCTCCCAGCTTGCAGTCATCTGTGAACTTGGTCAGCCAGAGTCACTTTGTGTTGGCCTGGAATTCTGAGAAGTAGATGCAAAACAGGAGAAGACCCAGGACCGATCCCTGTGGGACTCCACTCCTGACTGATCGGCAGTCTGACATGGAGTTCACTACTTTCACACTGTGTGTTCTGTCTGTGAGGAAATTTGCAGCCCACCTAGTGATATTGGGGTTGATGCCTAGTTTGGTGAGTTTATCAATAATTCCTGAGTGAGGAATGGTATCTAAGGTCTTGGCCAGATTGAGGTAGGCTGTATGCACTGCCTTACCTACATCCACATCCCTGGTGACTGACTCAAAGAAGTCATCCAAGTTGACAAGGCATGATCTCCATTTCACAAAGCCAAACTGTGTGGGGTATAGAGTTTGGAGATTTCCTATATCCTTGTTAATCAGGTCCATGATGATGTGCTCCATAGCTTTACATATCAGACTCATCAGGCTAATGGGGCAATAATTCCCTGGGTCTGTAGTCACTCCCCCTTTATGGAGAGGGATGACTGTAGCAGTGTGCCATTCAGTAGGGACAAAGCCTGAGGTGAGGCTGTGACTGAACAGGGCACACAGATGTGGTGCAAGTTCACTTTGTAGTTCATGTAGAACACAGCCAGGGATATTATCAGGTCCCATGGAAGATTTATTCTTGGCCTTGGACAATGCAGCTTTAACCTGTGTTGCATTAATGCTGGGTGCCTGGCATTCTTCCGGTATGGTGATTGGTCCTTTGGAGGGGGTGAGAGGGGTAAAGTTGGCACTGAATCTGTTGGCCAGTATGTTGGCAATATATGTTGGCTCAGTATAGGAGGTATCATTGTGCAGTAACTCAGAGCAAATCTGGGTATTGCTGTGGAGGTTCTTGATATAACTATAGAAGGCTTTGTGATTATTTTTAGTGCCTGCCGCAATTCTGCCTTCATAGCTGGCGGGATCTCAACTTTTTGATGAGGCTAATAAGGGAGTTTATCAGGCTTGAGACTTCCCTTTTTCTGCAACAGTTTCTTCCTTCTGTTGTAGAGTTTATTAATGGCTGGGGCCACCAGATTGGCTTCCTTTTTTTGGAGGAAAGGATATTGGTTCTGTTGGGTATGGCTAGTTCCATGCATTTATGTACATTTTCGTACAGTGCATTGGTGTATGATTCAACAATCATGCAGCTATTTTCCATTGGCATGGGTGCTGTGAAGTTAGCCGCTTCTGTTTTTAGGAGTCCAAAGTCAGCTTTGGAGAAGTTTTTCAAGGTGCTTACCTTTGCAGGAGGTGTGGGTGAGATGTGGACTTCCATGTTGATTAGTTTATGGTGAGATCTGACCATAGGTTCATAGGTCCATAGAGGAGTACTAGGCTAACTGCTCTGGGAAGCCATTTTAAGCCTAGCCAGTTACCCCATGTGACAATCAAACCCTACACCTTGTATCTGCAAGGCAAACACCCAAACCATTATGCCAACTTCCCACCCGTCCCACACATAATCGTTCCCTCGACAAGGGAACGATTGACTATTGGTGTAGATCAATGGTCACCCATGTTAGTAATAACCAGGTCAAGGATGTTGCTTCCTCTAGTGGGGGCCAGAATGAGCTGGTCCAGGGCATTGGAAATTATGAATTCCAGGAAACGTTGTGCCAGTGTATTGGTGCTTGAGTAGTTTTCTCACTTCATGGAGGGGTAGTTGAAGTCTCCTCATATGCGATTGTTGAGTTGGACCTTGATAAATTCTGGGGTGCTTAGAAACGTGGAATGAGAGTCAAGGGACATAGTTGGGGACCTATAACAGGCTATGACCTGGATTGCCATCTTACCCAATGTTAGTTGTACCTGAAGTATCTCAGATGCATTATGCTGGATTACTAGTCTGGAGGTGTGCATATCCTTTATGAATATGGAGACACCACCACTGTTGGAGCTTCAGTCCATATTTTTGGGCTAAAAGGTGTGGAATGAATTATAGCCTGGTAAGGCAGGGGTGCTTTCTGCCTCGTTAAACCAGGTCTCTGTTACTGCACAAATGTCGATGTTCTCCATTTTGAGGAGTTCTTTGAGCAAGTGCATCTTGAGATTTAGACTTCTAGCATTGAGCAGTATGACCCTCAGATTGCATTTATTTATAGCTGTTACAGTGGTAATTTGGTCTTTGGAACACAGCCTAAAAAGGCACTATAAGGGTGGCAAGAGCCTTAGCCAGTACCCGGAAACCCAGGGGTGACAGATGTAGGCATTTCTGGCAAAACATCGAGGTATGTCAGTCATGTCATCCCAAGCAGACAGATACTGGATCCCCTTTAAATGACACGAGAAATGTAGCCAATTGTTGAAGTCAATTATTTTTTGTTTGTACTGCAGTATCATTTTAGGTGATGATAGGATACTGCTCAGGGCTAGTGTCATACCTGCCTAACCCACATAATCCAAGATCTCCACCATGTCTCTTTTCATTTAGTCCAGGGAGGTGCATCTCAGGTCGTTCACACCCACATAGACAATGACAGAGATATACTTCTACTTGTTGTGGAGTGACGTGAGTGTGTGTGTGTTATGTGTCGGATTTTAACACCTGATAGACAGCTGACTGTTACTTTCTCCTTATTCAACCTAGTGAGTGGGAGATCTGTGTGCCTCACTATTGAGTCACCTATGATTAGTTAATTGGGCAATGTGTTTAGCCTTAGGTGCTTAGGTTGAGGGGCACACTATGGAGGTGAGCTATGTGCCCTATGGTTTGTGCTGTGTTGTGATGGTTGAGTGCGTCTCTGCTGTTTGGGTAAATTTCTATTGAGTGCCTCCACAAAGGTGGGTGTGTGGTTTGTGTTATTACGTGAGAGCTGTGATAGTGGGTGTTTTGAAGGGCTATGTGTTCCATGTGGTGTGGTGCAGGTGTTGACCTTCTCCTCCAGACCAGCTAGTCTGGTCTTGGCTAGAAAGTGCATAGTTGTGCATACTTGTGCTCCAATTGTTGCAATCCCATCTCTGACTGGCAGTATTTGTCTCTTTCAAACCCTGCACCTACTGCTAACGAGGCTGTACCTCTACCCATTTAGCTACAAGGATATGCGTGCCCCTTTTTACAGCTGTTTTCATCCTGCCCTGGATTTCACCTAAAGATTATTAACTGCTACCATATTTCAAAATCATTTCTTGTTACCCTTTTCATTATCTAATGGGATCCATGGCAAGGGTTTGACCTTTGGGGTCTCCATTGTGCTGCAATATGTCTCACCTTTATCTGTTCTAGTGGAGGGAGAATCTTTCTGAAACTGACATGTCTGGTCATCATACTCTTTGTTTACCTTGGAGCAATCTTCAGGTCATCCTTTTTTCCTTGTGCCTTTTGGACTGTTGCTGTCACCTTTCCTCTTGGCTTTTGAAGCCTCCCACTCCATTTACATATAAGTGATTATGTGCATTGCCTCCGTTATGTCCCTCCATCCTCCTGGTTCTGTCTGTGTTCCTGAAAACATTTCTAAACCTCTCCTTTATTGGAGAAACACCAGCTTGATTCCACTATCTGCCAGATGCATCTTGGGTGAATTGCTCTGGCAGTTTTCTTCCCTGCTCTATATATCCAGAATATGCACATTGAAAGGTCTGCTGTCAGGCCCTTGTATTTCCTCAAGATATTTTAATACTTTCAGGCAAGGTATATGGAGACACCAGTTCAGGAACCTCCCCAGCCCAAATATTATTTCACTTAGACCTATTCAACAGAATATGAATCTTACCTTCCAGTGTTTTAATTTTACATTGATGTGCCTATAATCACAGTTTCCTTGTATGTCTGCCTTTGTGGTGTGTTCTGTCAGTTCTTGTGGACTCCATTTGAGAATCTCCATTCTTACTTCCATTCCTGCAGCTGAGGAATGATAGGCCATGGTCTCCTTCATCAGTAAGAACAGCCCTTTGAAGAGGATACACATTTTATTCTCCTGGCTCTCTGATGTAAAGCACTACAGCAGCTCATCACTTCCACAGTCCATTACTGCAACTAGCTGTTGATTTGCAGTGGAAATACACTCTGCCAATGCGAAATGATTAGATTAATAACCATTGGTGTGGAACATGAAAAGAATCACTTTGCCATACTTCACCAGGATATCGACAACCTCGCATGAGCAGGCTACTTTTTGACACTAAAAATCGGCATGTTTTCCGTACACCAATACATGTTGTTTATGACTTTCTGAAGCATATATCTATCCTCTTCACAAGCCAAACATCTGCCTTTTTTTGTAATTATGCAGCAGACTTGGCTAACCAAGCCACTTTTATTTTTGGCAATTATAAGAAATATAAGAATTATCCAAAAAGAAGTAGAAAATATTGAAGGTATTCATGGGGAACTGAATTTGTAACAATAATCTCTTCAGAAAGAATATTATAAACTCTCACTTTTGTCATGAAACTGACTTATTGTTTAAAATAGGTATTCACTCCATGATTGTTAGGGCTGGTCCACTTATAGATACATAGGTTCATATATATAAGCACTAGGCTAGCTATCCTTATGGGTGATTTTAAACTTATCCAATTTTCCCTCCAAAGTTAAAAATTAATCCCTGTACTTTCTGTCTGTAAGGTAAACATGTTTACTATTATACCAACCCCCGCTTTGCAGTAAAAGCAAACAGAAGTCATCCTGTTTACACATCCCTTTAGGCAGCAAGAACAAGAAAGTTATAAACATGCTTAATATCAAAGGTTACATACTTGTGCCTGCTGTGCACTGTTTATATTATCACTTTTTCCTCAGTTATTCTTAGAACGTTTGCGTCTACCTACCTGCAATTAACATCTTGTCCTAAGGTATCAGATGCATAGGGCAAGGCCAGACTTAGGCTAACCCACTGAACAAAAACTTAATCCATACAGCAAAATACTGTGAAACACCTGGTGTAGATATTTAGTCAGTTAAGTAAAGGTTATAGGACAACGATTCCCCTCCAAGCAAGGATTAACCCAGTTAGTGTCCCTTTAAATTTCAAAACATCTGTTTTAGTACAAAAATTGCATTTTAGTGGTAATACAGAGGTCAAACATATGTGTGATAACTGGTTAGTTAGAAAGAAGGGGTTGATGATTTGCTCCAATCAGATACAAATTTTTTGACATGGTAATCCTGCTAGAGTTTCCTGGTGTTAAATGTCATGACTTAATGGCATTTTCTCCACTAATAACTGAGATGTGTCCCTTAGTCTTAATGTTGCTTCACATGGTATTGAAACACTTGAATACACCATCATAAAGGTTACCATAATCAAAGTAATTTACTAAACATATTCCACATTCTATTACTCTCATTAGACTAGCAGTGATACCCGTTATTTGTATTTGAAATGCATGATACTTTATTATATTTTCTAATTATCATATTGTATTTTTCTGTGTTGTGTATTGTTTTTTTTTTTTACTGTTCTTGAATTTTGAAATTTTGATCAATTGCTGTATCTACTATTCTGTTTTTGTTTTTTTTAACATGGCCTGGGTCATGTCTGAAAAGTGACCCCTTTGAAAAAGTGTCTTTACCCAGATAACAAATGTATAAACAAAATAAAAATGAAAGATCATAGGGAGAAACAAGTACTTAGTGAGAACAGCAGAGAGGCACCACATAATGTGTGTATAATCAAGGATCACATGTAAAAGGTATATTGCAGAATGACATGCATTATCCCTGGGCCAACACACCAAAAACTCCAGGCATTGTACATATTCTTTTCTGTCATGCAACTCCTGTGGATACATAGAAAATAGGCCAGCATTAAAATTGCTATGCATGAGAAGAATTTTTTTATGCCAGTGAACATTACATGCCATTCAAATAGTGTTAAAACTGTACTTGGTGTTTAACATGTGATGCATATCATGTGAATAAAACCTTTCAAAAGTTACATCACAGAATTTGTGAACATTATTATCATATTAAGCACGGTGACATGAACAATACATTACTTAAACACAGTGTCACCTCTGCTTTATTTTGTTATTGATCATGCTGCATTATACCTTTGAGGGAACAACTACAACAATATTTTAGACACTCTTAAGCTTTAAACGAATCTGAGATTTAAGGCTGAGCAATTTACTAGCTTGTATACAAACTGATATTTATTTATTTGAATTTGTTTACCAAGGTAGAGGTCTGGTCAGAGGTGACCAATTTCAGTCTCCTTCTGGAGGACCAGAATGTATTAAGTCAAAATCATACAAGATCTTAAAATTAAGTAAAGATAGTTACCGCTGAATAAATTCAGACAAGAAATTTGATATAATGTAGAATCATACTTAAAGGGTAGTATAAAGCAGATTATTACACCACTATGTGAGGTATTATATACTAGCACATATCTATTATGTACCAAAAACATGGTTTTATAAACAGCGGGATGAGGGGAAAAACAAGTGATGAGGTAAATGGTATGGGTGAGACAGTGGTTGGAGCCTTGGAGGATAGACTAGGAGATAAAGGAGTAATAGTCTATTGACAGTTTAATATTATGTGTGAGGGTAGAATGTAAATAGAGATTAATGAAGGTGCTATGTTTTGTGACTTAAATGATACATTTGCATTTAGAATTTTTAAATGGTAGGCTTTAAACTCAGCCTAGAATGATGTGTAAGAGGTGATGTCTTTGATCTGAAAAGAAGGAGATTGCCATAACTATCAACCCAATATAGAGAAGCAATAGTAGGTATATTAAAGTAAGGCTACTGGAGTTTCAAGCAGAGTTCCTTTGTGTTCCAGGCTGTTACTGTTATGGGAAGATATATTCATAATGTTTAACAGCTAAAAGACTAGTAGCATCAGAATGCAGGAGTTTAAATAATAAGAGAGGTCCATAACTAATCAGACATATGTCTGACAATAGGCCGTTTAGCTTTTTTCTTTGTTAGACAATGACGTTTCTGTCTAAGAGAGAGATTGAATGAATGGGTTTGGATAACATTCTTCTTCATTTTTTGAAGAAGCAACTCTAAGTGATAGGCCATATTCCACCTGTAAGCGAAGGACTCTTTTAGCAATATCAGATTTGACAGTATAACACATAAACTGAGATATTTTCCTGGCATAATTTACTTTCTGTTGAGTTTTATTGGAGAGTATATTAAAAGTGAGAGATGAGTCTGACAATAATACCAAGATCTGATAAGAACTGTTATCTGCAAAATAAGAATGATCTAGTTTTTGGATCTATAGGGAATTAGAGTCTAGCAAGTCTAGGTTTTGCTAAAATGTCATGTGTTTGGTCTTAGATGAGTTAGGAGTTTATATTTGCTAGTATTGTACATATGGAGTAAGTCAAAGTGGGCTTAGTTGGTTTTCTATGGTTTAGAGGGAGTTGCTGGAGTGGAACAAGGCCACACCATCTGCATATATCAAAACTGGAAACTGATCTAAGTCATTGGTGAGTTTGTCAATAAAACAGAAAATACTAAACTGTCTAAAAGTGATACCTGTGGTACAACTTTGTTAAAGGGAACTTTGGGTGAGATGGATGATCTAATTAGGAATTAAATGTCTCGATTAGATAGATAGTTCTAGAAATCAAGTATTAGTTGTGGACTAATGTCCAATTCTATCATCTGTGTTATCAGGATGGAGTGGTACACAAACTCAAAGGCTTTGATTTTGTTGATAAAGATTGCACCTATATGGATGTCCTTTTCCATCTTTCATCTGTAAATGTTCATATTGCAGTCATGGTATGCCCATAAGCCATATTGTTTAAGAGGCAGCTGCTTATAGTGTTGGATGTAATCAAATAATCTGGTTTAAATTATTTTTGAAGTATCATATCTAAGGTAGGTAAAAAGTGTGAAGAAAAAAGGACTAGGGAAGGGCAGAGGTGAAAAATAGTTGAAGTCAGGCCCACCCCCAGTCTGCAGGACAGCAAATGTCTCCACTGTCTAATGTTTGTGCAGTGGAACACTCTGATGTTTAAGGGGCAAAAGCCTGCAATGGCTCACAGGCAATGGGTCTTGCACACCCTAAAAAAGGTCATGCGTGGACCAAAGGTGCCTCTCAGCAGGCAAATGTTCCTGGACATGAGAGGAACATGGTTGGGCTGCTTCTCTGATCTCTGGATCTCTGGAAAAATGAGCACAAATGGGAGAGAAAGGGAAAAAAGCATTGCAAAGTAGTGGATAATTAAAATAAGAAAAAGAGAGGGAGTAGTACAGAAACACACAAAACAGAGAATAAATTCACTTATAATTTGGTGTTGCATGAGTGTATACCTAGTGCTTGCTTATCATCGAACAAGGAGATAAAAGATATGAAATGGCAGTGGTACTACATTTTACATGGGAAAAATGTTACTGGTAAGTAACTGATAAGCAGGTGTTAGGTATGAAATGGAAATACATTTTGCATTGAGAATATATTTTACAATATGATAGTGATCAGCATCAAATAAGCTACTGTAAGATATGAAATGGTAATATACTTTACATTAAAAACAAATATATGCAATATGGTAGCAAAATAGATTGCTCTGGAATCATTATTGTAGTACGTTATTTCTATAACTATATTTCATTATTATTTACATCTGAATGATTACTTAGAAATACTTTTTTTCAGTTCATATTCAACAGAATGCATTGCTTAATCATGCATAACAATTTTTGAAGCATGATTAATGTTTGCATACACACAAGCACCCTCAGTTAATCTTTTTATTTTTCTTTGGGCCTGACTTCAATTATATTTCATCTCCTCTTCAGTTACAGATTGAAGAATATTAGGGAATAATGGTTGTTTACCTATTATATAAGTGTATTCATATTTGACTGATATGCTTACATTTAGTAAATTCTACAGTATGTCTTTATACACTATATGTAAATTCCTGAGAAAGAGGAATGATTTCTATTTATTCTGTCACAGTTTTTTACTTCATATTACTGCTTTTACTAACTTTGTTTACTACAGGTAAAAGAAAGATGTGATATCTTCCTCTGCTTTGCTATTTTTGTTGGAGATGGGGTACATCTTATAACTTTTGCATTGGTAGACATTGAATTAAGTGTCTGCTTTGCAATATGATTTCTATAGTTCACTTGAGTTTTCCTGAATATCAACCAAAGTGGCTTTGAAAAAGAAACTTTCTAATTTTAGAACAAAAATAAAGATTTAACTCTGCAGCTGGCATTATCTACTGTGCAAGTAATTCAGTTGCTACTTTGCCTCCTTGCCTACTCTGCCTAAGGTGTGATGTCTGACTCTGGTCAGCCATCTTGCACATTCATCAAGTATTTTGGAAGTAATGACTGTCTTGCAAAATTATCACATTAAGTAAAAATGTGTGGTCTACAATAACAATATAGTTTTAAAAGCTTTATGCCTGCCATAGAAATAATTCCTTCCATATGTGTGTATGCAAAAAAGACAAGTGTGTGTGTGTGTGTGTGTGTGTGTGTGTGTGTGTGTGTCTGTGTGTGTGTGTGTGTGTGTGTGTGTGTGTGTGTGTGTGTGTGTGTGTGTGTGTGTGTGTGTGTGTGTGCAAATATTCATACATAGAGAGATGTGTTATATACAGATATATTTATAAAATGAAAACAAAGACACAAAATTATGTACACTTACAAATAAAATAACATAATGTAAGGCAGAAATTACTGGAGACAACATTTATCACCAAAAAATACCACAGTACTAAATGCATTTATCTCAATCAGAGACTTCCTCAGAATACTGAATACAGACCACATGAAGTTTAAAAAAAAAGATCAATAAACCAGCTGACCTGAAAAACAAACATCCATTTATTTCTTCTTAAGACGATCTTAACATCAATACAATCATTTATTCCAGGGAAAACTCTTCTTATTAATAAAAAAGGGGATCCCCCACCACCCTTGAAACCAGGGAGTAGGACTTCAAAACATTCCAATTTTTGTATACCACTTCTGTAATCCCTCCACTGTATAAACTATGAGTTAAAACAACCACCTTTTTGAACTCATCTTAAAATTGGTTACTAATCACTTGATGCCTCTGACTAGAATTTTTCAATACAACTGGAACACAGTCTTTGTCCCTTCCTAAAACCACTTTTTGAATACACTTCTATATAAAATCTTTAAGGTAACCTGTGACATAAAATTTATTCTTGAAATCTTATTTTTGAATTCATTAGATTCCCCATAAGATACTTCATCATCAGTAGTTAACCTACTAGCTCTAATCAATCGGCACTTGACAACACCTTTCGTAATATATTCAGGATGCAAACAATTGAATTCCAAATACGCATTACTGGTTAGTTCTTTGTGATGCAATCTAGTCATAAAACTACCCTTGTAAACATTCTTGGAAATTCTAATGTGAAAGAAATCAATTTTACCCTAACTCTTTCTCAATGTAAATCTCAGAAATTCTATAGGAGTTCTCAAAAAATCTTAAAAGGCTTTAAGTTCAATTGCTGTTCCAGTCCAAATAAAACTATATATCATCAGTAAGGTGTACATATTTTTTAATATGACAAAAAAGGGCTGCTGACATACATTAACCTCTCTTCAAACTGCTAAAACTAAATTAGCATAACTCACTGCCATAGCAACACCCATTCCCATACTCTTAAGTTGTTGGAAGTATTTTTCCTTAAAAAGAAGAAATTTGAAAATATGCAAGCATGCTATAAAATCATTCAAGGTTGTCTTAAGAAAGAAGAAAATAATACACTGACTACTTTTTTAGGTTAGGTGGTTGTATTACATTTCTTTTTTAAACTTATGTGATGTGTACTGAATACTCTGAGGAAGTCTTTGAATGAGATGAAAGCACTTATTACTATGACTTTTTTTGGTAATAATTGTTATCTCTAATTATTTCTAAGTTATTTTTGTATGTGTATATATATATATATATATATATATATATATATATATATATATATATATATATATATATATCTATATATGTATATGTTTTCTTTTTCTTTTGGTTGCTCCCGTCAGGGGTCACCGCGGTGGATCATCTCTTTCCATTTCTTCCTGTCCTCCGCATCTTGGTCTGTCACACCAGCCACATGCGTTTCCTCTCTCACCACATCCATAAACCATATCATAGGCCTTGTTCTTTTCCTGTTACCTGACAGCTCCATCCTTAGCATCCTTTCCCCAGTATACCCAGCATCCCTCCTCAGCACATGTTGAAACCAACACAATCTTGCCTCTCTGGCTTTTACTCCAAACTGTCCACCTTAGCTGACCCTCTAATGTACTCAGTTGTAATCCTATCCATCCTTGTCATACCCAAAGAAAATCTTAGCATCTTTAATTCTGCCACCTACATCTCTGTCTCCTGTCTTTTCATCAGTGCCTCCCTCTCCAACCCATATAATATAGCTGCTCTCACTACCATCTTTTAGACCTTCCTTTTCACTCTTATTGGTACCTGTGTATCATAAATCATGCCTGACACTGTTCTCCACCCTCCCCACCTTGCCTGAACTCTCTTCCTCACCACTCTATGACACTCACTACTACTCTGAACTGTTGATCCCAAGTATTTAAACTCATCCACCATTGCCAACTCTTTTCCCTTCATCCTCACCATTCATCTGTCCTCCCTCTCATTCACACCTTTATTCTTCTCCTCTCTGGAGCATATCTCCATCTCTCCAGTGTCTCCCCTACCTGTTCCCTACTCTCACTACAAATCACAATGTCATCCGCAAACACCATAGTCCATAGGGACTCCCGTCTGATCTCATCTGTCAACCTGTCCATCACCATTGCAAATAAGAAAGGGCTCAGAGCTGATCCTTGATGTAACCCCACCTCCACCTTGAACGCATTTGTCACTCATACTGCACACCTCCCCACTGTCACACTGCCCTTATACATATCCTATACCATTCTTACATACTTCTCTGCTACTCCCAAGTTCCTCATGCAATGCCACAACTCCTCTCTAGGCATATATCTACATGTACACGGACACATATATATCTATATGTATATATATATATATATATATATATATATATATATGTGTGTGTGTGTGTGTGTGCATCTCTCTCTCTCTCTCTCTCTCTCTCAACAAATACATATACATCTTTGCATTCACACATGCATTTCTATGTTCAGATAGCTGCAGTTATGTAACATTTATTTCTACTATTAATCTACTATTAGGTTTATGTATCTTAAGAGGAAAAAAATGAAATTGTAAAAATATTTACTGTAGGACTCAGGCCTTCTTGCCTGAACTTCCAAAACCCACTCAGTCAGATGGTCAGCCCTCCAACTCTTGAGGTCATTATAACTATGCCATAGCTGATGCCTAGACCAGGTGATCCTGTCAGGGATGACAAGTGGTCTTCCAGCTCATGGCAGATGTCAATTTTCTTCCAGTGAGTGTCTGCACTACATTGTAACTTTCTGCTGGTGTTACAGCTGCTAGATATAGTAAACCAACTGCAAATAAATAAATAAATAAATGTGCTTATATGTGTACTTGCTTAAAGAGAGAAATGTTTTCACCTGAATTCCACAATATCATTATGATCATGCATTGCTAAGTTGTGGAAACATGAGTTTTGAAGTTGTGAAGCAGTGCTTGATATGCTCCTTTCAGAATAAGCCTTTTGCAACTGAAATGCATTAATAATTTGCATTTGGTGCTATAAGGATTTAATCAAAGTAAGTGACTGTTGGGATGAGATAATGCATGACATATTCTACCTGATGACTCTGGATTAGGCTTCAGTAAACTCCAAGCTAAATGGAGACTTC
The DNA here is from genome assembly GCF_019279795.1 of Protopterus annectens. Classification (NCBI taxonomy): domain Eukaryota; kingdom Metazoa; phylum Chordata; order Ceratodontiformes; family Protopteridae; genus Protopterus; species Protopterus annectens. The sequence goes on from NC_056751.1 coordinate 203,011,768, forward strand.
ATCCAGCTTTCTTTTTATGCATCACGGTAAAGTTACGTTTAATGGAAAGAAGCTAGGTGCTGTTGCAGGCTGCCTTTCATATTTCTCTACTGCTCCTCCTCCCCTGTGGTCTTGTTGGTGCCCTAATGATAACATGGCTGCAATCTATTGCACCAAGAACCTCAAGGAAATGTGCCATCCCGAAGAGAGCATGCATGGTTCTGGCTCGATCCTGAGCTGGCACCAGGAAATAGATGTACAAGTCCTCACATGCCACAAGTATGTAAAAGAATTATTGAAGGATCCTTGAGGCATTAGCCTGAGTTATAACCAACATATAACATTCTATAAATCACTTCTAAAAATATCTCTCAAAGTGATATTTGATTTATTAAACTGAGTCTTTTTAGTGGTAGTAAGCTGCAATTCCAGATAAAAAAAATATATGTTTATCATATAGTCCAAAATGTTCAAACTCATTACAGTTAAGACATCCAGAAACAAGTTCATACAAGTAAATCTAAAGTCTGTCTCTGGAAGGTCCCCGTTGCAAGTATAGTGAGGACTATACATACCTTAATATCCATAGGTATAGTAAGGCCACTCATCCCCTCCCAGTTCCTATCTGCTGGCCATACATATTCTCTAAAGACCTCAAGATATCTCTGTCCACTCTAAATCTAGAAATGATTTCTTGATTATCAAAATTATAATGGGTTATTCTTTGTCTGTATCTTCAATTTCTTGGTTAATGAACACCAGTGGGTGTAAGTGGTTTTGGCAAAACCAAGTCAATCACCTTAGATAGAGAAAAAGCTAGGCTGGTAGCAAGAACAAGCATCTTTACCAGATGCAAAGTAGATAGAAAAAGCACAATTACACCTTTTATAATGCCTCTGCAGATAGTGTGGACATGTGTCAAAAGACAACTATGAATCTCAGGTAGCATAAGAAGTTCTATATTATTTCTCATTTTAATTTCATTACTCCTTCACTTGCATAAGTTCATTCAAGGCTACTGCATATAAGTGCAAATGTATTCTATGAATCCTGCAAGGCTGCCCTTAGGCACAACCAGCACAGACTGCCGTTATGCATAATTGCGATGACTATGAATACACATTGTATATCACAACTAAAAATGTCTCTCAACTTGTGATATTTGATTTGTTAAATTGAGTCTTTTTAGTTGTAGAAAACAGCAATTTCAGAGTAAAAATATCTGTTTATCAGACAGATCAAAATGTTCAAACTAGTTGCCATCAAGGCATCCAGCTGCAAGTTCATACAAGTTAATCTTGAATTTCTTAGTGAAATCAGACATTCAAAAACAAAGCTGCTTCTTTATTAATTTTAATCTTTGTTAAACCCTTAAAAATATATGAAGTTATAAAAAGGTTGCATGCAATCATTTATTGCGGCAGCATCAGTAGCATGAACTAGAGTGTCTGAACTCATGGCAGGTACATTCATGTATGCACATACTCAGTAGGTGGATGGTTGTGGCCAGTTTGCAAAATATATGAAAACAATCCCTTATGCAAAAAGATAGTCACTATTGCATAAGGTTGTTTAAAAAAAAAAAAAAAAAAAAAAAGCATATCTTTTTTAAGAATAATTAAAAATGTATAATATGCTTAGAATCATTGCCAGACCATGCATGATTCAGGATTATCCCTCTTCTGGTGAAAGTGAAATTTATATACTCGGATTTCACTCTTCTGAGTAAGTCTCATTTGCTGTGGGTGTACTCTGCATCATTACTGCTCAGGTTGTTATTATTAGTACAGTAAGTCTTTACTGCTTCTATGATAACCCATTACTCCTTCCTTACACATAAATTCACTAACAGACATAGTTGATGTTTGCATATCAGATTGCAAATGTTTCTTAAATAGTGGTATAAAAACATTCCCCTGTAACTTGACTATGCTGTTCCCCAAAAACACTTGTAGTTCATGGAGCAAGGTAGTGATGCTCCAGTATCGTGAAAAAGACAAATCAGTTAAGCATTTCTGTAGTGCAAGACCCAATCTTAATACCGGTTAGGTACACATGCTCTAAGTATTTATCCCGAACAACAGAAAAACATTACAACAATAGTCAAATGCCTTCCCTTTCTCACCAGTGCAAAATGATTCAGCAGTTAGCATACTTGTCTTCAATACCAAAAACATAAGAAGTTTATAAGTTCTATTCCCAAACATAACACTTGGACTCATATTCAAATGCTAACACTACAGTGCCACATACTGGATATTTTGAGTTTGTGTCCTCTGAATGAGATATTGAACAGTAACTACTTCTGCCCAAGTTGGTGATAGGTCAGGCACATGTTAATTATCACAGCTATTGTCAGAAGAACAGCAGAGGAGTTTCCTCTTGTGTATCAGCCAAGTTTCCTCTAATCAGCATAAATGCCACTTCAGGTCTCTCTGAATAAGGGACATAGTTTTAGTTAACTGGACCTACTCAGTCTAAAAATGTAAATAAACAAGTTAATAATTTGTTAGATACTTCTGTAGTTGTAAGATGTTTCTTATTCCTGAATTTGAAAGAAATGTATTACATCTGTGTGCATGTGGACATGCTCACTTTTGTGTGTGTGCATGTGTGTGTGTGTGTGTGTGTGTGTGTGTGTGTGTGTGTGTGTGTGTGTGTGTGTGTGTGTGTGTGAGACAGAGTGAGAGAGTTAAAGATATTATGCATTTGCAATAGTCTTAATGGGATCTACCTTAAAAAGAATGTAATAATTAATTAATAATTGCTATATACTCGCCCTCATATTCACATATAGTGCTGCTGCAAGATAATAAAGAACTGAAAATGACTGAATGTAGCTCAGATATTTCTATTGCAGATGAATATTTATTCTGAAAATTTACTGTCACATATTGAATATAATGCACCATGAAGTTCTGTAGCCATAAAACTTTGCTACTAGTCTAGCATTAAGCGCAAAGTGCATGTGTGTGTGTGTGTGTGTGTGTGTGTGTGTGTGTGTGTGTGTGTGTGTGTGTGTGTGTGTGTATCTGTGTAATTGATTCAGACAGAAGCAATCAAATTAGAGGGACTATTTTTGTTCTCTTTTTGCTAACCATTATTTATTTATTTATTTATTTTGTTGTTGCTTATACCGTCAAAACATTTTTGCCATGCAGTTGTTTTGTTTATGCAGACCATTTAAGGGTGATTAACTGTATGATAAAAGCTCACCTCTGGTGCAGGCATATGAAAGAAGTGCTTTTTTAATGCAGTTAAGGTTGAAATCTTATGAGACCGTAAACTGCACCTCACTGTTTGTTTATGTTGCAAGCAAAGGGAAGACTAACATTCTCAAAAAGCTAAGCTCATTTCCTAGTTACTTCAGTATCATTGGCAGGATGGCGTTTATTTATTCTATGGACATTTGAGATGTATTAAACCAATACTGTCTGCTCTTACTACATGGACCTGCCTATGGTAAGGCATGGTTGTGAAATTCATAAACTAAGAAATTATGTAAGATATCTGTAGGTGTTAGAATGGTTAAGCATATAGATGCTAGAATGATTATTATACAATGCCTCCTCTAAAACGTGCACGCTGATTGGCCAGCCCAACCAGCGTGCCCATTGTAAATCCCTCAATATACTAACGGAAAAAGGTCCGGTCGCCCGGACTTTTTCCGTTAGTATAAAACACTGTCTCGCTATGTTAAAAGAGTTTAACATAGCGACACAGGTTTAAAAAAAGCAACGCAGATCTCCGTTGCTTTTTTTAAAGCTGTCTCGCTATGTTAAACTCCTTTAACATAGCGACACAGTGTGTAAAAAGCAACAGAGATCTTGCGATCTCCGTTGCTTTTTTTTTAAACCTGTCTTGCTATGTTAAATGAGTTTAACATAGTGAGACAACTTTAAAATAAGCAACGGAGATCTCCGTTGCTTATTTTAAAGCTGTCTCGCTATGTTAAACTCATTTAACATAGCGAGACAGTAAAAAGCAACGGAGATCTTGCATTCTCCGTTGCTTTTGCCACAGCTCTGATGTACTGCGTAGGCATGCGCAGTACATCAGAACTGCGGCGGAATACCAGACAGCTGCGGAAGGGCAGCAAAGAGGCATTATATAATGCCATTATTTAAAAAAAGTAATTATTTCTTTTCTTAAATAATGTCATTGTATAATAGCAATAACCCACTTCTGGGTGTGGGTAATGCTGGATTTACCCACGGTTGTCTTTGTTTGGTCCCTCGGGCTTTGCCCTCGGGACCAAACCACGCCAACCGTGGGTAAATCCAGCATTACCCACACCCAGGCGTGGGTTATTGCTATAAGAGTATGTCACTGAATTATCCTGAATGAAGTCTAACCTGTAGGGAAATGAAAAAAATGTACATTTATTTACCTGGAAAGTCCAACTTGGAATGATGCCAATTTTCAAGCGGAGGCCCAGGAAGAAATCCCCCATACACATGTCTTTGTAATGTGGGAGGAAACTGGAGTGCCCAGAGAAAACCCACTTGAATGCAGGGAGGACATGCAGACTCCACACATAAGGCACTCCAGCAGATAATCAAACCAGAGAACCTCTTGCCGTAAGATGACAACATTGCCGCTGCACCACTGGGCTGGTAATGGTGTCAAAATGTATCTTTTTCTTCATCTGTAGTTGAATGCCAGATGGACACCAAATAATTACTAAATGATTGCATAATAACTGAGTAATTCTTTTAAAGAATTAAAGCAGAGCATCTCCTTGGCCCTCTTCAAAAGGTGACTGGATGGAAGATAGGAAATTTACCCTGGGGATCACGTCAGTTGCCCTGCTAGACAGGGGTCCAGGGAAGTAAATATTGTGGGAAGAAATAGCCAGGGAATTGTTATGGCTAGACTTGTACAGGCCCTAGGGCTGATAGCCTAATACCAACCTATGAACCTATGAACCTAAAGACCCGACTGAGGATGTATTTTTGACACAGTGCATAAGGCATTATCAATTAGCAAACATTATTTTCAATTTGATTTTAAAAACACTGAGACAAACATTTTTTGTATTCTCTAAATCAATTCCTATGTCATTTTTTACATTTTAAGCAATGTAAATGTCATAAAGTTGAGTTCTGCAGACTAAATGTTACACCATCAAGCTTTAATGATGTCTGTCAGCTTTTGGCACCTTTAAAGTGCTTATTTTATTTCAGTATAACATTAACAGACATCCAAACAATGATCAAATTAGGGAACATTTCCATTTAATACCAATGTGCTCTTGTTAGGGAATTTTCTCTACTACTTCTGAAATGAGGGCAAGTCCCATTGGGTATAAATATATTAAGAAGACAAAGCATGTTTTTTTTTATTCTGTGAGAAACATAGATCAGGCAGCATAACGATTCTTGTGGCAGGAAATGCCCAACAACAAAGAAATCATGCATGAAAAATGGGCAACTATATCATATTGTCCCATCCCTGGACTGCTAAAGTAATTCAAAGTAAGTCTTTCAGCAATGAGGTGTGTCATATTCAAATAATACCTTATAAAACATTTTGTATGGAAGTACATGATGACAGCATATGATTAAAAGGGAATGTCTGTAAAACAATTTAAAGCACCAGTATCTTAAGTGATGCTTCAATGAGAACTAACTGCATAATTACAGATTACATTTCATTATAGTTGAAGATGCTTCCTTTGCTACAAATGCCTAGCTGCACATACAAATATCTCAGTTAATGCTTTAGCTGGGTGCTTTAAGAATGATACATTAGCAGTTGTATGGAAGGATTATTGCAATCATAACATCAAACTTTTCTTTGCATTGTGGCATGGAGAGATAAAGCTCAAGAAAAACTCATGTGACCCAAATTCAATTAATATTTCAGACCTGTAAGAGCCAGCATTGGGAAGATGGAGAGTGTGCCTAACTTAGGGGAAGAAAGGACAGGTTTTGAGATGCTGTGATATTCTTCACAAGAGGGATTCCATACACATAACTGACCATGGTGTTTGCCTGTGTGTGTGTGTGTGTGTGTGTGTGTGTGTGTGTGTGTGTGTGTGTGTGTGTGTGTGTGTGTGTGTGTGTGTGTACATGTGTGTGTGTACATGTGTGTGTGTGTGTGTGTGGGCAGCTCACTAGGCTGATTACTGATAGCTTTCAACTTGGGTCTGCTTGGGAAGGCATTGTGGTCTTTTCAATGACATCAGCTGTATAGCCCCTCTATTGGGAGGGTTTAGGTTATTAATAGTAAAATCTTCATATGCCATCTTGTATGATGGATCCTGTGAGTGCCATTCACCTTTAGAGGATCTAAGCTGTGCAAGGAACTTGAGAGCTGATCATCAGCAGACAACACAGAAGAAAAAGAACAAGACTTAGCGCCAAGGCCAAGAGCCTTCAAAGAGTAAAGAACACCTCACAGACATTGACTTAAATACTCCATCTAAAACAATTAAATAATTAACATACAATTACTTTATCATAAATTTCCAGTTATATTCCTTGTTTAAGCCTAATGGCTCTAAAGTATTGTACTTTAAAATGAACAATGTTTCTTTGTACAATAATTTGTTTTTAATATCAACACATTCCCCTGCAGTCAAACTAACTTTTTTCAATATACATCCCTTTAAACAGTCCGGATTAGCTCCATGAAATTGTTCAAAATGTGCACCCAGAAGACTTCCTAATCTTTTATTTTTGATATCTCTAATGTGTTCCTGCAATCATGTTTTAAAAGATCTATAAGTCTCACCAATATAAAATAACTTACAAGTACACTTTAATATGTATATTATTCATTCAGTATTACATGTATAAACTCCATTTGGATACAATTTGAATCCATTAATAACAGAAAACTTATTCACAACATGCTTAGAAATGGAACATTTATTACAAGTAAATGTATCCATGCGCAATGAGATATTACTATATAAAGTAAGATCTGGTGGAATAAAGTTTTTATGTACCACCATGTCTGCCAGATTTCTTTCTCTTTTATATGATATACTTAAATTATTATGAAGTAAATTCACCAAACCTTTGTCCCAAAACAACAGAGGCCAATAATTTTTCACTTCCTTAACTATTTGTTCAGTCTAAACATTATAAATTGTGACAAAATAAATCTCTTTGCCCCTATTTTTACTATTTATCCATAAATTCCTTACAAAATCTCTTTCACAAGAGATATCATGGTCATCTCGACTTAAAGTATCCACACCATAGTGTTTATTCAAGACTTTTAACCTAGAATTTTCTACCACTTCCTTATTATATCCTCTCGAACATAAAAAAAACACCCATGTCTTGCACCCCCCCCATGTGGGGGGCTGTGCCTCCACACCCCTGCAAATTATATATACCAACTCCAGAAACACACTACATTCAGGAAAAGGGTACATTTCCATATCCTCACTGTACTGCTATCTCCATTCAAAAGCTTTGAGTTTTCAAAAACTTGATCACATGGTCTCAACCATGTGAATCTTAGAGTTATTTATGTATATATATATATATATATATATATATATATATATATATATATATATATACATTTATATATATATTTATATATATATATATATACACACACACACACACACATACATACACATAAGGTGGTCATATACATTTTGAGGTATCGATCTTTTATTTTGACCTTTTGAAGTCAATCCCCAGGATTCAATAAAGTCCATGCAGGAATAGTTCTGTGTCTGTTTCTGCACAGTCTTAGCAGTGCGCCTTGCATATTCATGAAGGTGCTTTACTGCTAAGGTTAAGCGGACACAAACACTAGTGAGTGCAGGGGGTATCTTTTAGTAGTGCTTGCACATCCAACATGCCCCCAGCACTTCATAGGTTCATAGGTTCATAGGTTCATACTAGGCTATCTGCCCGAGGGCATTTACAAGCCTAGCCCATAGTTTTGTGGCTTACGCCACCCGTTTAGTATGGGGAACTATACCCATTATTTTGCTGTGCCTCTGTCGAGCAGTGACACTGAGGTAATCCCTGGGGTATATCTGCGGTCTCCCATCCATTGGTCAAGATTTCTCTTGAACAAGGCCAGCGAGGTGCTCTGCCTCACATATACCGGGATTTTGTTCCACAGCATAGGGAGTCTTTGGGTGATGAATCTATCCCTCCAGCACGTCCTATTAATAGCGATGTCGAGGTTTAAGTCTCCCGCCCTTGTGGCTCTGACGGATCTAGATTTTTTGAGGTGAAGCATATTCATCAAATCTGGGTTTGACATGGCCTTGTATGTTAGGCAAAGGTCATCTCTGAGCAAGTGGTAAGCGACTGAATAGAGCTGGAGTTCTTTCAGTCGGGCAGCATAGGACAGATGTTTGAGACCCTTTATCCTTTTGGTGAGGAACTTTTGTGGCCTCTCCAGCTGCTGCAAGTGTCGGGTCAGATACATTCCGAATGGGGCATTGTACTCAATCATTGGTCTGATGAGTGATGAGTATAGGGAGACTATGACCTCCCTTGATCTATATGAGAATCCCTTCATGATAAGGTGGGCAATGTAGAAGGTCTTCCTAACTACTTTAGCTACATGGGTGTCGAATGACAGACTACTATCAACCTGGGTCCCCAGGTCCCTGATAACTTCTTCTGTGCTCAGTGGATTGCCACCTATTTGGTAGCTAGGGGTAACCTTGTTTTTCCCGAAGGGTATGACTATGCATTTTTGGCATTTAACTTTAGGCCATGGCTCTGGCACCAGTTATCCATTTCTGTGAGACCCTTCTGAAGGATATCTGTGTCAGATGTGTTTTCTACTATGGCCCAGTTTGCAGTCATCTGCAAACTTTGTCAGCCATAACCCTCCTGTGTTTGCTTGTACTGGAAAAGTAGATGCCAAACAAGAGTGGGCCCAGGACTGAGCCCTGTGGTACACCACTTGTGACAGGCTTTGAGTCTGACATGGCGCCAGCAACTCTGACCCTGTGGGTTCTGTCACTCAGCCAGTTTGCAACCCATCTTGTGATGTATCGGTTAACATTTAAGCTGATGAGTTTTTCAATGATACCCGAGTGGGGTATTGTATCGAAGGCCTTCGCCAGATCAAGGTAGGCTGTATGGACTGCCTTTCCCTCATCAATGGCTTTGGTGACTGTTTCGAAAAAGTCAACCGAGTTTAGAAGGCGTGATCTGCCTTTGACAAAGCCAAACTGGGATGGATCCAAAGTCTGCAAATTCCCTATGTCTTTATTTATGAGGTCCATTATGATCCTCTCCATGGCTTTGCAGATAAGGCTTGTCAAGCTAATGGGCCGGTAATTTCCAGGGTCGGTGGAGGCACCGCCTTTGTTAAGTGGGACCACAGTTGCAGTGCGCCACTCCCTGGGTACGTATCCAGAGGTAAGACTATGATTAAACAGCTGTCCTAGCTGTGGGTTTAATTCCTCATTGAGTTCGTGGAGCACACAGCCGGGGACACCATCAGGTCCCATGGATGCTGTGTTTTTTGCTTTGGAGAGAGCAGTTCTCACTTGGGCATTGGAGATGTTTGGGGGGCTGCAATCGCTTGGTATAGATATCTCTCCTTTTGGGGGGGGACACTGAAAGAATGAAATTAATTAGGAAGCAATGTAGGAGGTGTGTGACAGGTACTGTCACACACCACTGCATTGTCAAAGTGCCGTATGGCACCAGGGCCATACTTCCCAAATGTACAGATATTCACATAATGTCCAGACTGCATTAAACCTGCTATTCTATCAACTTGTAAGTTTGTAAGAGCAATATTTAAAATGTGCCCCATGTTTGCCCATTCTACCACTGTTAATCTGCATTTGTCCAGAGTTCATGCTCTAAGAGGTTGAGAGGTATGGCCATACCTCTGAACCTCTGATAGGCAAAAATCTGGACAAAGCCCAAAATGCATGTAATTAAAATTCATTCAGTATTATTTTTTTTCCATTCTAAGTTAAGTTTAAGCATAGCTGAGCAGGTTTGCGCATTATGGCCCTCTGCTCAGCATTTCTTAAACATCTCATAGGAGCTAAATAAAAATGTATAATTAAACTCTTGACAGCAATATAGTATAGTCGCTAGAGTCCCGGCTTTGCAGGCAGGCATTCACAGTTCGAGTACCAAGACAGGCACTTTATTTTTACATGAGAAAGCATTGCTAAAATTCATTTTTTATGTTAAATTATGTAATAAGTGATGTCATGTAATGTAAATCATATACACTTAATAATATGTCAGTAATGAATTAAGCTACAATTCTGATATTTTTTTTAATGAAAACTGAGCAATGCTAAGCAGTGCTCAACTCTGCTTAGCCAGTTTAAGCATTGCTTAGACATAAATTCTAAGCAGCAGTCAGCTCAGCTAAGCAGAATTGTGCACCAGTAAGCACTGCTCAGCAGCTACCCCTTTAAGCACAGCTCATCTCCACTTAGTGGGTTTGCACATTGCTAAGCTGTGATCAGCATTTTTGAAATGGTCCAATGACAGCAAAGGGTGGGAATATGACCTTATTTAAACCATGCAGGCAGGAATGCAGCCAGAATCTGTTATAAACTGATCTGTGCAGAAACTATGTCAGGTATTGGAGAGGGGTCCCACTTTCAGGTGCAGTGCTGGGGCATTTTGGAATCCAGGGTCATGGCTGGGCTCCTCGTATCAAACCACGACAACAGACTGTTGCAGGACCAGTACCAGGGCTCACAGTATACACCGGAGGCCTGGGACCATCTGTCATGCCACCTCACCAGTGCCACTGGTATCCCCCAAACTGGTGAGTAGGTATGGCAACACTATGATGACCTAAAGCAGAGGAAGGGGGTGCTCTTGGCCCAATGGATCCAAGATGCTTGGGACAACCATGCTCCAGCAATTTGTAAGTATCTCAGATATAGCTGTACCAAATTCTAGCCTGATTATTTGATAGGTATGCATAATGTTTGTTTCTCACTCCTACAACTGCAGCAGAAAGGGTTAGCAATATTGAGGCCCATGCTGACAGACTAACATGGATGCACTGACAGACTGGTGAGTACAGATCTATCTTGTAGTATATAGTGCCATAAAGTATAAGGAGTACATTGTTTACTGCCAGTAGGTATAGTGTGCACTGTGTCTAATGAATAAATGACATTTGTCACACTAATAATGATCCACAGGATATCCATTAATAACAGTGTCATTTCACTGTAAAAAAGATTTATACCACAAACTGTTATGTTTACTCTGGTATGTTGTTGTAGAAATAGAATGTGTACAGGTTCTTCAAAACAAATATGGCGTTGACAGCATGAATTAACTGAGGCTGTTCTGAGAACCAGCTATTATGCAAAACAGTAGAATGTGGACCTATAAAACAAGATATAAAGGAAATATTTAATATTGTATGCACTAAGATCTGAACCCCGAATAGAAATTTCTACAGTATTAGTGTGTCCCCTGCTGCATTGCATTCATGTTAAACTTTGCTTTCCAGATTGTATTATTTCAAAGGATTAATACACAGTACAATAACTGTCTGCCATGCATGAATGTCAGGATTACAAGGTAAGAATGTCCAACCCAGACAGTAATAGGAAGAAATCAGTCAAGCAAGAAACATCTGTTTTCCAGTAGCTCAGTGTGATGAAAAATAGCCCTGTTGTTCATTTTAGCACAGCCAGACACAGTTCAAATCCAGGGAGTAATACTGAGATGTGTGCATATATACAATGAAGAAATTTTGAATATTTGTAGAAACAGAAAGTGTTAACAGATATTTTCTCCACAGGTCTTATAGGTAAAGAAATGTGTATAGTAGCTGTATGAAGGGTATACTAATACACCATGTACAACTGTTCCACTGTCCAAATCCATATGCCTGCAAATGACAGCAGGATAGGTACATACACCATGCACTCTCCCCGATACATATCCCTCAAGTGTCATGCTGTCACGGCTAGTGGTCACTGCTGCCAATCACCTTGGACACAGATAGGAATCCAGGGAAGTATGCCAGTAGCAGATGCACACAATATCATTGCAGGGTACCCTTTCTTTTTCAGATATGTAACCCTGAAATGTACAAGCCCCTTCTAGTAATGTACCCATAGTTGTCTCCATGTGCCTCATACCATTACAGGTTGACAATTAACACATTTGTATGTGCTACAGAAACTATGGGCCATAGGTAGATGTAAAGTGAGGGCAGACCTGTAGAGTATTGAGCAGTACTGTTGTGAAAAACAAAAGCCTATGCATTTGTTAATGGACTTTTTTCTCTCCACCCACCCCTCATCTGCATCACTAATTATTCTTCATATACTATGGGTATGTTCTTCTCAAACCTAATGTTAGAACTTATGTTCTATTATCGTGCATATATTTAATTGCTTGCATATTAACATACCTTGTTCAAATACCATCATTGGTGGCCTGTTGCCGTCAATGTAACTGGCATGCTGTTACAGTGCTTACTGTTGTTATGCATGTGTTCTGTTTGCTATGCAACTGTTTCAGATCTGTTGGTTTGGGTTTATTGGAACACCCATGCATGCTGTTTTAACTAATTTTAAAATGTTTTGTTCATGACTTACCAATATATATTGGATAACCTCAACACAATAGCACATTTGGGAAGGCAGATCCAGGCGGATTCTCCAGTCCCACCTCATCTGGCCATTGGTACAGGGCCCCAGCACATTGGAACCCAACCTGAAACTTCCTCATCTGCGGGTTCTGTGCCACCTTCTGGTGTAACCACCTCAGGGGACAGGGCCCACTCTTCAGGTTTGGGCGCAGGGAGGAGTCTGTTACCTGCCGCAAGTTCTGGGGTATGGTGCGCAGCATCATCCGCTCTATGTTGGATGGACAACTGTGCCAGATGGAGGGCCACCTGATGCACCTGGAAGGGCAGGCTGCCCCTTGTTGTCCAACCCCCAGCACAGCCACCTTTGGGGTCATGTAGGTGCAGTGGTGACTGCCCATAGGGAGAGATCTCAGTCCTATTGTATCCATTTGGGGGCTTATGGGCCTCTGATTCCCAACCACCCTCCCTGTCCAAGGTGTTTACCCTCCTCATGTGTCATATACAACCCCGGCCTGCTGTTTTGTGTGTCTTGTCTGTCTGAAAATGCAACCTATCCTACCCAACCTACCTCCCCAAACATACCTACAGCCCTTCCCCAACAACCCACTCTCACCTTAATTGAAAAAAAAAGGCACCTGTCCCACAAAAAAATCTTTGCCCCATACATAGCACTACAGTTTGCCCCATGTCCAGTGAAATAAATCAATCAACACTCAAATTAATCCACAAATGTATGCTGCTAACAACCCTTCCTATGGGGTGTGAGGCTGTAAAATCCAAATTTTCCACATCAGTCACAGCTGTTGCTGCAGTAAAATGTAGAGCTACGGTCCTTTCCTAAACCGGTCCTGCATATCCCTAGCTGGTTTTCCTAATGTTTCACCCCCTGTTTGCAACCATTTAACCACTTTCCTATCAATTTTTTTTTTCTTTTCTTTATTTACAATTAGCACGGGTGTCAGTGTGAGTAAGCACAGATAAGCAAAGCTAAGAGGACTTAACCATCTGTTAGCATCACTTAGCTTCGTGCAAAACTGAACAAACCTGCTTACAACTGATTAAAAGTTCGTTAATCACTCTGTCTCCATCAGCCCTTGTTCTGCCCAGCAACAAAATAATCAACCCTCCCAAGTCTTGAACGCAGGATGCTATGCTCTACAATGTATCACTAAACCATCTGTGCTGTGAGAATGTGTAATGCTTTTACAAACATATCATGCATTATGATCATTTAACATTAATAAAAAAAAGTCATCACTACCAAGTCTTGAAACCAAAACTCTGTGCACTATAATCTCAGCAACATACCTCTACACCATCTAAGCTGTGAAGGTTTGCAATGCCTTTACAAACATATCATGCACTGCAGTCATTTAACATAGGGGAAAAATACATATCCGTAGTACTCTTATATACATATAAGATACGTTCAATAGTCTGAATCCACAATCACCAAACATACTTTAACGAAAGCACTTTCACCAAAAAAGTGCTTTTGTTAAAGTGCATTAAGAAAAAAAAAAAAAAACAATAAATCTACTTTTATGCAGGGGGGCAAGCCCCCCTGCACCCCCACACCCCCTACTTTAATATTCTCACTCTGAGAGTGCACTACAGTGAGGAAAAGGGAATATTCCCTTATCCGCACCATAGTACGATCACCACAACAGTCATTTCCCCACCACTCCCTCTAGCTGCAGGCATACTTCCAAGAAAGTGCTTTTTCGGTAAAAAACACTTTCGCAGAAGGATGCCCGGCTGTTTGTGCTTCGGTGAAAAGTTCCTTCGGGGACCATTACCGATCCCATATCTGTCTTCATATATATATATATATATATATATATATATATATATATATATATATATATACATACACACACACACACACACACACACACACACACACACACACACACACACACACACACACAAACGCACACACACATATATAAATATATATATATATATATATATATATATATATATATATATATATATATATATATATATGTATATATATATACACACACACACACTCAACCTCTTACTGCAAGATATCTCCAAAGAGCCTGACAAAGTGGGGGGTAAAGGGCAAACAATAGTGACATATTTGAAATATGTCTGTTATAAGTGTAGAAGTCTGCTAGAGTAGCATGGTTTGTACTGACATATATTTCCTGATAGATTTCAGGTCTGAAACAGAAATAATTGTCATCATTTACTTATGTCAGTGCTCACATCATCCCAGTGATTTGTTAGAAACCCACAACTGTTATGGGGAACAGACCAAACATATTAGCCATGCATCTGGACATTGTATAGAAACCTGGACAGTGGAGAGGTATGACTGCAGTCATGTAACAGAATGGAAAAAACACTGTGAGCTGCCAAACATTTCACCCAGCACCTTCTGAACTACAGTCAGACCAACACGACACTACCCCAAATCAGCTCTGGGGAATTACTCATGCATTTGCAAATATATCATGCACTACAGGGATGCAACTGCAGGGAAAAGCAGACATTGGTGAGAAATTGTTCACCCACAGCCATTTGCATCAAAGTTACAGCAACATACCAGTACCCCAGCTAAACTCTAGAGTGTAACAACTGTCTGAACAAATGTATCCTGATTGCCAGTCACACACTACACTGACACATATAGCCCTAAGTCACAGTCTACCTAGAATCCTGAGGTGTTACAGGACATTTTTCTGTCTGCCCCTACAAACATATACACCTGATAGACTACCAGCAACTGTAGCAGCATGCACAGTCAGATACAAAAGGACCCATGACACTCAGATCTGCCCTCCTCCCTGCACAGGCCAACTAATATTTAAACACTACACTGCTACACAATCTTGACAGGCTGTTAACAATGGTCAGACATACACTGACCTCTCTACTATACTGAGTTCCACAGAATATCGTTGGCAAAACCAGGAATTCATTGCCAAACTATATAACCCTACAATCCTCCAAAAGTCTCTTAAAAAAAACTCAAACAGTATCTCAAAGTGAATTGGCTACGCCCATGTACCAGCCCTGATTGAGTTATAAACTAAAAGCATATTCTGTAATTATCACAACTTGTAACTACGTCACCAAGCTCTGCTTCCAATCTGATGTCTCTTAGTTTTAATTGTGTCTGTCCATAAGAATTGTGAGTCCCTACTAGGGAACACTACTAAGCCATTGTATATAATCACTTTGTTTTTATAATTGTTTGCTAAGTTCTGTGTAATCTATGTACATCTGTCTATGTGGAGCTTTTCTCCCCGGGCCTCCATTGAAAATGGACATGTATTCAGTCGGAATATCCTGGTAAACAAATGTAAAAGAAAATAAATAAAAATTAAATAAAATATCCAGGCTTTGGCCTCATATTCATGGCCTCTTCCTCATAACATGTCTGGGATTCTGCAACATCACTGGGACGATATCAGGAATGAAGGCATTAAATAATGATATACCATACCTATTAACTTCTTAGTGCATGACATCTGGACAAAACCTGATATAATTGGGGTACAGAGGCCCAAAAACAGGGGCACAATTAAAATATTGCTGTTATAAATTGAAAAAGTTGCTGGTGTAACAGGGTTTGTTGTAACATAGCTTTTCTGAAGGATATGAAGTCAGAAAGACAAATGGATGTCAGGATTTACTGATTGCAATCCGCAGACCATCCTACTGATTTGCCTAGGACAGGAACTGTCTGAGGAACAGACCTAACATAAGAGGCAAGCCTCTGGGCATTCTGTGGCTAGCCATACAGTTGAGAGCTATGTCATATACATAACATTGTCAGACTTGAACTCACACAGAAAATGCATATCCAGACAAACCCTGTTAAACTAGCATTATTCCAAATTCATAACAGCAATACTTACCTTCTGTCCCTAAGTCTGGAAGCTCCTCCCTCATTGTGTTGGGATGTCTCCACATGTCATGCTCTAAGAGGTATTTCCACCTACCCCCTGTGATGCTATAGCTCACACACCTCCATGATGTCCTCCTCACAGGCAAGGAAAATGGCCAATGTCCACATGAAGTACTTAATTATAGGAGTATGTTGTCATGCTATTGGAATAATAACACAGCTGTTCTGGATGCAATTAGCAAGTGGGGGACACCAACTGGTGCACAGGCCATCACCTGCTCATGAGCATTAACTACAAAAGGCAAGCTGCTGCTTATGCAAAACAGGTCTTTTCCTGTAAGACACAGAAGTAACACACAGAGGAAACAAGAAGTGCAAGAATACTTCAACAAGGAAAAAAGAAAAACAGGTATGTTTAACAAGTAAGCATGTAATGGAATGGAATGCAGAAGGGGGTATGCAAAAATGGGAAATAGGAAGTTAAACAATATGTCTCAACAAGATTTGCTGTACTGATATATTGCTGTTCAGCAAATATGACCATCACATCTTGCTCTGTTTGCAGTGACATAGATCACAACTCTGGCCCTTGAGTCACCCCAGGAAAGGTCAGCTCACATATGACTACCACTGGAGTGCCTGTTGCACAATACTGACTGTGAAACTGCCAGGCCCACTACTGGGATGTTGTAAATATCCAAATGTCACTTGTGAATACCACTGTGATACATATGCTTGTCTTACAAATCTAAGACACCTATATAAGGTATGTGCTTAGTAAACAACTGAGGTGTATGTTGAAATTTATGTGATATACTGAGTTCATAACATTCAACTGTCCAGTGTTCTGCACACTGACCACATGTGTGCCTCATATTTGTAGTAACTTTCTCATAGAGTTGTGTTATGTCTGGCAAATCATTGGCAAATCTGTGAAGGCTGACATCAGAACATAATAGTATACATATGAATGCCAGATTACATATCCTCCAGGGTATGTCTGTGAATGCAAAGCCTACTGTGCTATCAACTGCCATAAGTGTGTCACACCAGTATCAATATAGTGTCACCATATGTGCCCCAGTGGCCCCATTAATGTGTGCCAACATCCAGATGTCCTGATCCAACAGGTTGAGAGGTATGATTAGCAGCAAGAGTGTTAACGCAGTGTGTCAAACTGACATAGAACAGGAATGTATATCAGGTATTACCTCTGCACATGTATGTATTAGTAGGTGTAGCTGGAATCCTCAAAACAACAGACATGAGTTGCAAAACGTCAGGTAGATAAGCTGTACATGTTGCACATGTGTAATCTTTGTATCACTGTATCAAACAGACATAAATGTCTACAGGTACAGCTGGTTGCATTGCCTTGACAGAAATAAGAACTAGAATAAGCATGATTACCAGGTTGAAATTGGAGAAGTGCCCAACGGTGTTATGATGCAATGTACATGCCTACAACAAACATCTATATGAGCACCTACATAGCTGTATGGACTCAGAAATAAATGACTCATAAAACCAACCTCGACCAAGGTAGAGTAATCCCCATTGGTAGACAGCAGGAATACACAAACCACATAATAGCTCGATATATTATCTGTACAGGACCAAGTAGGAGCAGGCAAATTGGAAGCAATTCCACCTTTGTCTGAACAAGCATATAAGGTCACAGGTGAATCACTGTAAGGCTAACTATGAGTACAAACTGGACACAGCCAACAAGGCCAATCACAAGGCCCTCTTCACATATGTCTCCAGTCTCGGAGGAGACAACCCAACCCACCGTGTACTAGGGGTCAATCACACCCCATATGCTTACGTCATAGATATAGGCAACCTGCTGCAGACAGGTTAAGTGTAAACATCACCCTCTGTCACCCCATCAGTATAGAAGGATATGCACAGCACCAGCCCACCCCCACCCCCATCGGCAGGAAGCAGGTCTGTAATGCCAAGTCAAAGCCAACAAAAGTAATTCTCCATGGGACGTGATAACATCCCTGTCTGCACCCTACATGAACTCAGGCATGTGCTCTCAGCTCCATTGCACACTGTAGTCAAAGTCTGAGCACCAGCGACATCCCATCTGCATGGAGGATGGCCACTTCATCCATTTACACAAATGTGAATGATGAATGGAGGATTATGCAAATTAATGGCCCTTATTGGGGGGAACATGACACAGCAGTAAAAGGAATCCAATCCAAGCTCATACTGTGCTGCTAGATGGCAGAGGTATGATGTGGTCAGAAGTGGTGGATAGTGCTATTCAATGTTGATGTGCAGGTTCTGTAAATAACATTGACCAATGTATGAGGTCCTCTGATGTCTTTCCCTGTTTATGTCTTCCAGGTAGAATGCAGCATGGTCAAATTCCTGCATACAGTGATGCCAAGACCACGGCAATAATTGAAACAATCAGCCAGCACTATAGTGTCATGTTTGGCCATAGCTGACAGCAGTTGCAGGAGTGGACTGCCCTGTAGGATGACCTGGTAACCCGGATAAACACCATTGGTCACCATGACTGAACCTATGAACAGGTCAGACACAGGGCTGCTGCTGTGGCCATGGACCATTTAGCCACAGGTGGGGGTCCTGCTACACAGGCCCCACTGACACCTAACTGAAGAGCTCCTTGCCACCATTGGGGTAGCCGCCACACAACATCAACTACAACATACCCACACCATAAAGGTGGGTGGCACCCAGACAGCAGGCAAGGAGCATCCAGGTAAGGCCCAATTGGGCATCAATTAACTACTGTACCAGCCATAATGGCATCTGTAGAGTATCTAGATGCATATGTACGTTGTATGCATATGTGCATATGCATATGTGCGTTTTACACGAACTTCAGAACGAACTGGATCCCCACTTAAGCACCATGTTCAATAATAGCCTCGCATCAGGCTTTGTGCCCACTGAATGGCACACAGCAACAGTTATCCCACTCCACAAAGGGGGAGCCACCACTGATCCTGGGAACTATCGACCTATTAACCTGATGAGCCTGGTGTGCAAGGCCATGGAACGTATCATCATGGAACTCATAAACAAAGTCATTGGTAACCTCCAAACTCTGGATCCCACCCAGTTCGGGTTTGTGAAAGGCAGATCATGCCTCCTGAACCTGATCAACTTCTTTGAGGCAGTCACCAAAGCCGTAGATGAGGGTAAGGTGGTTCACACAGCCTATCTTGACCTCGCCAAGGCTTTTGATACCATCCCCCATTCTGGAATTATAGCTAAACTCACTAAACTAGGTATAAATCCCTACATCACAAGATGGGTTGCCAACTGGCTCACTGACAGAACCCACACTGTAAAAGTTGTAGACTCCAAATCTGACCTCAAAGCAGTGACAAGTGGAGTAACACGGGGTTCCGTCCTGGGACCTCTCCTGTTTGGTATCTACTTCTTTGAAGTACAGGTTAACACAGGAGGCCTCTGGCTAATGAAGTTCACAGATGACTGCAAACTAGGAGCCATAGTCAAGTCCCCAAATGATGTGGACATCCTACAGAAGGGCCTCACTGAGACAGATGCCTGGTGTCAGAGCCATGGCCTCAAGCTCAATGCCAAAAAGTGCAGTGTCATCCCCTTTGGTAAAAACTCTGTACCCATGAACTACCACATAGGTAGCAATCTACTTAACACCGAATGTGTGATAAGAGATCTTGGGACACAGGTGGACAGTAGTCTCTCCTTAGATAGTCACATCGCCACAGTAGTCAGGAAGTCCTTCTACATGGCACACCTCATCATAAAAGGGTTCTCATCCAGGAAAAAAGAGGTCAGTATTCCCCTCTACTCGACAGTCATTAGACCCATTATAGAGTACAACACCCCTTTTGGACTGTACCTCACAAGATATCTGCAGCAGCTGGAAAGGCCACAGAAGTACCTCAAAAAGAGGATTACTGGCCTCAAACAAATGCCCTACACTTACTGCCTCAAAACACTCTAGCTTTACTCCGTAGCATATCACCTAATCCGAGGTGATCTCTGCCTAACATATAAAGCTATGTCAAACCCAGAGCTGTTGGACATGCTACACCTAAAGAAATCACAATCCGTCCGAGCAACACGCTCTAGGGTCCTAAACCTTGTCACCACAATAAACAGGACATGCTGGAGGAAAAGATTCCTGTCCCAGAGACTTCCCATACTCTGGGACAGGCTACCCATCTACATCAAGCAAAGTTCTTCATTAGCACTCTTCAAGAAAAATCTTGATGAGTGGATGGGAAATAGGAAATACACCCCGGGGATCATGTCTGTGTCTCTGCTTGACAGTGGTACAGGAAAATAACTTTCTTGGGTGGCGTAAGCCAGGGAACCTTGTTGGCTAGGCTTACATAGGCCCTTGGGACGATAGCCTAGTACCTACCTATGAACCTATGAACCTATGTCAGGTCACACTGCATTTGTGTTTGGGATTTTGTAATGCACATAAGTGCACATCTATGGTGAAAGACAGCAAAATGTGTAGTATCACAGCTTGTACTGTACATGTGCAGAAATGCAGCATTCATCCTGTATCAATGCCACATGTGCGTCTGCTAACAATACCTCTCTCCGACAACTACATAGGTCCCTCTGGTCTGGAAGTGGAACAGTGGCCTGAAGCCGGTGAGTATGGAGATGTCCTGTTGTGGATCACAAATACACTAGTCATGCTAAGGGCATGCATTTCTCCATGCACACAACTGTTAATCTTTGCCATATTATGATATGTGCAAGTTCACTTATGGTGGGGTTCACTGCATTGCATCACAGTGGTCATCACAGAGGCCTATTTGCAGGAGATGTAACATTTCTATAGCATACCTCTCAGCATGTTAGTGCAAGGAATCTGGACAAAGACTGACAATATGGGGGCTCAAAGGCCCAAACATAGGGACATATTTTAATTATTATTGTTATAAGCTTAGAAGGTTACTAGAGTAACAGATTTGTTTTAACATAAAAATCACTGAAGGGTTTGAAGGCTGAAACCCAAATGTATGTCATTATTTGGTGACAAATATCCTCAGATCATTCCGGTAATTTGTCAGAATAATACAGTTTTTATGAGGTACAGACCACAAATATGAGCCAAACATCTGGACATTCTGCAGAAATCTGTACAGTTAAGAGATATGTTCTGTAGGAGTCTCCACCGTGCTATACCAGTGAACAGCAATAACGTGTCCATGGGTGCAATGTGTGCTAGGTGAAGTCCCATCACCTACTAACACTACTCACATATCCCAGAGGTGTATATTAGTACTAACATTAAGTGGAAATGGCTGCAATGCATGATGTTGAGGGCCTGTCCAGAGTGTGTATGTTGTGGTCTGTGTATCATGCATGCCACCACTCAGATATTGTGAGGTCTGTGTAATGCCTTTGTGCCATCTCACCTGTATATGTCTGTATGTGTGTCTGCATGTGTGTGGTTTTGTGTGTGTGTGTGTGTGTGTGTGTGTGTGTGTGTGTGTGTGTGTGTGTGTGTGTGTGTGTGTGTGTGTGTGTGTGTGCGTGTGTGTGCGTGTGTGTGTGTCTGTACCAGCAAACTTTATAGTGCAGGCATTAATATACATATATTATCTTCCCCTCACAGGTGCACATGGGGGTCAGGGTCCCTCCCACTCAGAACCTGATGTCAGTGTCTCTGCAGACTCTGATGATGATGGTGGTCATAGTGTGGCACATGTGGGATTGTCAGGGGCTGAATCTGTGCCATCAGTTGGCAGCCCACTGTTGACCACAGTGTCCCTGCACACAGTCACAATGCCCAGACATACTCAGTCCCCAGCAGCCACAGAGAATGGACAGTTGGTGGATGCTGGCATGGAACAGGCTAGTGTGGTGACTATGGCAAGTGTGAGTGTAGACACTAGCCATAGCCAGAGATCTAGCAAGGTCTCACACAGGTGGGATGGACAGATGTGCTCGAAAGAGGACTACTGCCTGCCAAGCCCCTGTCACAAGTGCCACAGCAGGTGTCACCAGACGGATGTTTCAGACCATCATGGAGGCACAAGCATGTACTGAGCACAACACCAGGCATATACTCAGGTTCTTGAACGCAACTCTTCCTGCCATCCATGATGACCTATATGCCCTTGCTAAGATCACATGTTACAATAGTGAGGTCATGAATAGATGGTGGGGTGAGGCATTGACAATCCTTAACCATGGAATGTCTGTGCTGGAACTTGTGGTGGGAGATGGGCATCGGCCTCGTGGATGTAAGTCAGCACCAAGATCAGCTGAGGCTCCATGGGGCCATGCACATTCACACTCTTGTAGTGGCAGTGCCACCAGCACTACCAAAGGGGCAGTGCTGTCCACGCCACAATGGAGCAGGCCATGGGCATGTGGTCCTGGCCAGTCCCATCAGGGACACAGATCCAGCAGACAGCAGTCACCATCAGGGAGTATTGCTGCATCTGGCCTTGGGCCTGGTGGTACCAGTGAGATCCCTGGCAGGACCAGTTCCCGTGTCCATGGCTGGAGATGGTGAACTGTATACCCTGCCTTGTGCAGTCCATAGCTGTCCAACATACCCCTGTGTAGGGCAGCCACATGGTGTGATTGTGTGCATACAAATACACACACATCTCAATCACAGGCAGGTCACCAGCAGACACAGCACCTCTGGCACAGCCCATTTTGAGAACATTCCACCAAACAGACATATATGATGCCAACCATATGGCCCAGCCTAGAACTCTGGCAAATCCACACCACACCCTGTGCATATGATGATACCCATGCCACATCCCTGTCATCTGTACCATCAATGTAGGGACATGCTAATATGGGTCTGATGCACAGGGGGACTATAGTACAGTATAGCTATGTAATGCTGTGTAAGATGCTGTCCGCTTGTATTTGTTAGAGGTACACATCAAAGTGTATGCACTTTTTCAGCCATGAAGCAGTATTGGTGTTAGTACCGTTGACTGACTGTAGTCTGACATGCTGTATTCTGTTTGTGTTCCAGGTTTCTGTGTGGCTGCAGGCTGTAGCCCTACACACATTTCCGATGGTGCATATGGCAGAGTGGAAACACATTGTCTGTTTCATAGCCAAGGTACAGCTGTATATGTACATGTTTACCAGGTGTGTATGCATGCAGCAGTACCCCTTGTCACAGCCAGCTAGCCTTCATACATGTCACCTCAGTGTTCTGTAGTACTACAGGCTAATACATGCAGAGGAGGTTACTGGAGTACTGGTAGTAGGTCCGTCACAAATCTAGCCATGACTATGGGCACACAGTAGTCATAGGGCCTCCTCATGTCTACATATTGCACACACATAGTCAACATGCAATGTGTGTGTGACATTATCAGTTGTAGAGTGTAGGACACAAGTTGTAGTAATGTGACAGCTGGCAGCACATAGCATGCCCACAGCAAGTGCAACACACAGAGTGTCCTCTGATATGCTAGTATAACACCTTCTTTGTGTGACATTACCTTCACCTACATTATTTCTCATGACATTAAGGTGCTTCTGATGTGCAATCACTTCTGTATGCATTCAGTACAGAACCATATGGCATGTTTCTTGTCCTACAGTTCTGTGACCTCTTCACTGTTTCAGTTGTCATCACAGGTTGCACATTGCCAAACATGGATTGCAACCTGAAGGATGGTTCAGACATACTTCCCAACTGTACAGTTTACATAGACTGTCCTGATGCATGCCACATATCAGTAGTCCATTTTCAGATACACCTGTGTCTGTCTGGCAGATTATTGCCAAACCATGGCGGGCTGAAGTCATAACATAATGGCAGACATTATGAGTTGCACACTTCATACCATTTAGACCATCTATGCTAATGGAAACCTTGTTATGCTATCACTGTTATATGTTTGTAGGAGTAATATTTGACAGGTGCCCTAATTATGTGGCCTTTGTCACCCAATTATATATGGCTTCGTAAAAATTACTTGCGCCAACAGCTTGGGAGGTATGGGTACAGATGGTGGCCATACCTCTGACCTCTGCATATGTGTGCAGATTGTCCTGATCTCTGACACATGATTTCTTTACATTGGTCATAAACATGTGGTTTTCTGGCCAACGTCTGGTAAAATCCTGACAGACTGACATTGTAGATTAATGACAGCAATTGTCATGTAACAACACATTCCCTTTGGAAGGTGCATTCAATTGTATGACAGGTTTTGCTATCCATCTCCCATGTGTGTCACAACAATGTGTGATGGGTGTGCCCAATGTTTGCTGTTTTCCCAAGGTTCACATATGGGGTTCACCTGATGTCTGTCCGTGAGTGGTTGAGAAGTATGTTGGTGGCCATAACACAGTTAGACTGCTGCAAGGTGATGTGATACAGTGATAGAGTAACAGACTGTTTATCAGCATTATGTGTCAGACAGGTACGAAGTTTGCTGCTTCCATGTCTGTCACTACAGTAACTGTGACATATTTGGAAATGTTTCCCTAAATGCCCATATTGGTTGCAAACATCTGGATATTCTATATACATATATACAGATGGCTGCTATGGCCTGTACAGTTTAACATGGTGCAAGTATGGCAGATGCCATTAACTGGTTCTTTGCAGTAATGCCATGGTGAGGGAGTCAACAGACCATAAAATGGCATAACCAACACACACAGGTACAGGGGATATGCTTCACACACACAGTATAGTTGCCAGTATTGGGATTAGAACCCCTGCCTACCTAATTAATTGAACTGCAGTATTACACAGTTATTGCATGCACCACAGAGCTTATAGGGCTGAGGAGTGTATTTTATGGTGGATGACATCAGCAGCCCTTGTAAGAGGGTAATGGGAAGTGTACTGGGTGGAACACATGGATTCCTATTGGAACATCGAATATTCAATCGTTTGAATCACTAAAGGTCAACCTTTAATGATCGAACGATTAAATATTTGAATGTTAGTAAAAAATGATTAATAAAAGAGAAAGTAAAGGGTGTAGGTAGAAGGGAAAGCCCCCTGCAGCCCCACACCCCCGCTACTTAAATATACCAACTCCGAGATTGGGCTACAGCATAGGAAAGGGAATCCTTCCCTTTCTTGTGCTTAACTCCATTAAAGTGCAATCTCGGAGTTGGTATATCTAAGTAGGGGGGTGTGGGGCATGCAGGGGGGCTTGCCCCCTGCTCACAGCAGTTACTTTTGTTTGTTTTATTTTTTTTCTTAATTACATTTTCAAAGTTTTAGTACTTCGATTATATGGTGTCGACCATATGGTATTCGAAGTACTGAAACTTTGATAATGTAATATGTAACCAGAACACATATGGCCTCAGCCAAACACACACATGCAGAGAATATTGTTTACACATATGCACACACACACACACACACACACACACACACACACACACACACACACACACACACACACACACACACACACACACAGTATCACAGTTGCCGGTATTGAGGTTATAACCCCTACCTATCTAGTTGTTGGTACTACAGTGTTATGCAGTTAATGCATGCACCATTGAGTTTATGGGGTTGAAGTGTGTCCCAAGGTACTTTTAAGGTGTATAACATCAGCAGCCCTTGTAAAGCATGGTGATGGGAAGTGTACTGATAGAGAAAGGCCTCAAAATACTGTATCCTACAAATATACACACCTACAAACACACACACACACACACACACACACACACACACACACACACACACACACACACACACACACACACACACACACACACACACACACACTTAAATTTGCCAGGACTGAGATTAGAATCCCTACCTATCTAGTTATCTGTACTATACTGTTACATGGTTATTGCCTGTGCCATAGAGCTTATAGGGTTGAGTGTTGTCCAAGAGTACTTCTAAGGTGAATGAAATCAAAAACAAAACACTTTATCCTACAAACTTTTACACAAGCCTACACACACATTTGCCAGAACTGAGAGTAGAACCATTGCATATCTAGTTATTTGTACTATAGTTTTACACAGTTATTGCATGAGCTACAGATCTTATAGGGCTGACAAGTGTCCAAAGGTACTTCTAAGGTGAATGACATCAGCAGATCTTGTAAAGTAGGGCAATGGGAAGTGTACTGAGTGGGAAAGGCCTAAAACTTTTGTACCTACACACACACTCACACACACACACACACACACACTTGCATATGCTGGGACTGAGATTAAAACCCCTACCTGTACCGGGAGAGAAAGGCCTCAAAATACTGTATCCTACAAATATACACACTTACAAACACACACAGACACACACGCACACCCACACACACACACACACACACACACACACACACACACACACACACACACACACACACACACACACTTAAATTTGCTAGTACTAAAATTAGAAACCCTAACTATGTAGTTAGCTGCACTATACTGTTATGTGGTTATTGCATACGTCATAGACATTATAGGGTTGAGGGTTGTCCAAGAGTAAGGTGAATGACATCAACAGCCCTTGTAAATTAGGGCACTGGGACATGTGGATGGGAAGGCCTGCAAAACACTTTATTCTACAAACATACACACTTATACACAAACACACACATTTGCCAGAACTGAGAGTAGAACCTCTGCCTATCTAGGTATTTGTATCATAGTGTTACACATTTATCGCACGTGCCATAGAGCTTAAAGGGCTGATAAGTGTCTAAAGGTACTTCTAAGGTGAATGACATCAGCAGATCTTGTAAAGTAGGGAATGGAAACACTGGGTGGGAAAGGCCTAAAACTCTTGTACCTACACACATACACACACACACTTGCATATGCCTGGACTAGATTAGAACCCCTATCTATCTAGTTATTTATACTATAGTGTTATGCAGTTATCGCATGCGCCACAGAGCTTATAGGGCTGACAGCTGTCCAAAGGTACTTCTAAGGTGAATGACATCAGCAGGACTGGTAAGGTAGGGCACTGGGATGTGCTGTAGGTGGAAAGGTTCTCAAAATGCTTTACCCTACAAACATACATACTTATAAATCATGCAAACACACATTTCCCAGAACCGAGAATAGAACCCCTACCTATCTACTTCTTTGTACTATACTGTTACATAGTTATAGCACATGCCATGGAGCTTTCAGGGCTGCAGCTAACCAAAGGTACTTCTAAGGTGAATGACAGCAGGACTGTTAAAGTAGAGCATGGGAAGTGTACTGGGTGGAAATGGGCTAAAACTGTTTCACCTACACACACACACACACACACACACACACACACACACACACACACACACACACACACACACAAGTCTATGTCCACCCTGTAGTGCTCTAGTATCTCCAGATCATGTAGCCCCTGGTAGGTTACCCTAGGTCTGAACACTCTTCTCCTCCTGCTCCATCTGAGAGAGTTGTCAGCATTATCCTCCTCAACGCCCTCAGCCACTAGCATATACTGATATATCAAAGTGACAGCAGCCCCTAACATTTTATCAGTTAAAATTCCATCAAGTGTGTACATCATTGGTGCAGAGTTTGTGGGAAAAAACAGACTGAAAGGTGTTTGCATAGTTTATACTGTTGTGCTGCAGATGCTGCCTGTGTGATTGGCTGACTATGATATATTCCACCTGTCAGCTATATTATTTTTACTTGTGTGCCTTTATTGTGCTATTTCCCATTTTGTTTTCTTCCCATTTCCGCACCTTCTAAGCCCTGCAGTACGCCGCATAAACTCGCTGGTTAAATGTAAACACTTCTGCTGGTTGTTTTTTTTGTTTTTTGTTTTTTTTTATTTCCATTGCGTTTAAGCCACTCAGTGTGCCGCACAAACCCCTGCAGCTATAGTAAACAGTATTGACCTGAAAGTGCCCTCCCAGGGACGCGAACACGCTCAGCATTTCATGAACTAGCTCAGACACACACCCTTGCTTAGCTGACCATAAATAGTTGCAGCACAGCTCTGATGTGTTTACACCAAGCATGACACACACCCTTTTCATGTCAGCTGCTTCTCCTGCTTATACTGCAACATTATAGCTACTACAGAGTTAGGTGCAAGCGGACATGTTCTCCCATTTTGCTATTCAATACATTTAGCTCATTTGCATACCCCACTGCCTTAGTCCCTTGTTACACCACTACATCAGAGCCTATCTCCTTAGTAACACTGTTACCTGTTATTGTTTTGGTTCAGCATGCTACCCACTATAATGGCAAAATTCAGATTTCACTTAAAATTGTCTTTTTACATTTTTTTTTATTTTCTGCATGCTTAAATGGCCATTAATTTTCACAATTTTGAAACTGTTTTCCATGCCAATGACCATATTTTTGGCCATTGGCATGCCTAATAGTCATAACACATGTTTTAGTTTGAGCAGTCATGCCCCTGTTCTGATTTTTGCAGAAATGTACATGGTTAGTAAATGAATATATTTCTGCAATGGACACTGCTTTGACACGGATGCCTACCTGCTTACTGAATCACTAATTCACCTTGTTTACATGGTTTTCACCAGAAAATGAGGTAATTAGCATTATTAGTGGTGTCCATATAAGAATAGTGCTGGCAGGCTTGTGCACACCCCCAACGTTGTTTACTGGATTGCTCGGCGGCCATATTCCATGGAGGAACTGCTACACTATTCTGACATGGAGATTTGGCTTTATTAAATCCCAGCCACTATATTTAGTTTCAATCTACTGAAGGTTAGGTTAACTACACTAGGTCCATATATATATATATATATATATATATATATATATATATATATATATATATATATATACACATATAAAATGAGTCTACGAGAGACACTTGAAGTAGCAAAACTTTGAATGCCTTTCAAGCAAGTAAAATAGTCTGAATCAGAAAGATTCAATTGCACTCTACTTTGAATCAGAAAGATTAAAAATATATCATTTATTTTATTTATTTAGAGGTGGGCAAGCCCCCAGCACCACATACCCCTGAAAACAATATATATGTATGTATATACCAAACCCAAGATCAAAATACAGTGAGGAAGTAAATTCCGGATCCCTACTGTACCATGATTTCATACTGAAAAAAGCTGGTACATATGGATGATTTTGGTCAGCTATACTAGTCTATTTGCCCTTCAAAATGTTGGCATTTTAGTGGGTTGTAGGATGCCCATATTTATCTATATCTATATCTATGTCCATACCTATATCTATATTTATATATGTTTGCAAAGTGACATTGTGTGTGTGTGTGTGTGTGTGTGTGTGTGTGTGTGTGTGTGTGTGTGTGTGTGTGTGTATGTGTGTGTGTGTGTGTGTGTGTGTGTGTGTGTGTGTGTGTGTGTGTGTGTGTGTGTGTGTGTGTGTGTGTGTGTGTCTATGTATGTATGTGGTATCTCTACATATATTGTATGTCTTCCTTCTGTACATTGACCCTATTAGGGTGCTGCATAAATTAATGATAAAGTTGCATTAGATTTCATTGCTGCATTATGGATCAATTGGATGACAGACCTCTCTGAGAATGCTGTTTTTTAGCTTGTTTATTTTTTGTTGCACCTTTTTCTGTCAGTCCTGCCCCTTTAAATACATTGTTCCTAATTAAATATAATAATTGCTTTGTTTCATTGTTGCCTTTTTCTGCTGTAGATTTATTGCTCTTCTTAGCCATACAACTAAGCTTATTTTTTTCTTGAGTGGATGAGTGGAATGGCAAAAGTCAGTTAGAATGCATGCATTTCCAGTTTCAGCTGTTAATATTACACCGGAACTGTCAGATTTTTAATACTGCATCTATTTCCAGTATGCCAAGCAGATGGTTTTATGAAACAGGCAATATGATTCCTTGACTGCCTTTAGGCGAACATGTCATAGTAAAGTTAATGCTATGAAGTGGTGATTGAGTTGTAAAACTGCTGCTCTGTAGAAAAACTCTAATTGCTGGAGAACATACAATTTCTTAGGTCATATTTTAGGACTGCAGACTCTACAGTTATTTCTTTTTTTAGATGTGCTGTGTCATCTAAGGAAAAGTAAATTGGAAATGATTCCATTTGTACATTAAGTGTGAACAGTTTTATTGCCAGAATAAAAAATAAATAAATAAATAAAAAACTGATACTCTCAGCAAATAATGCAAACTGCAGCTGATTCAGTTGTATTCAAGGAAATCTGAAGGTTTCTTTTCAAATCTTTAGTCAAAGTTGCACTTAAGTTCTATATGGTTTTGAAGTCCCAGGTGAGTACACAGAAGCAAAAAACTTAACTTTTACAAAATAACTAGCTTTCAGTCTGTTTTAAAATATATGCCATAAGTGGTCTGCAATGAATTGATTCAGACTTGAATACAAAAAGTGCAGACACACACACAAATGCAGACACACACACACACGCAAACACACAAACACACACACACACACACACACACACACACACACACACACACACACACACACACACACACACACACGTACACACACTGCACATGCTGTAGATGGTGTAATATGTGGATTAAGATGTGCATAATGGTGTCTACAGCAGAGTAGATGACAAAAGAGAAGGGCACAGTGGGATATTAGTGGGAACTTAATTATGTTTCAGATTCTTCTATAGCTACTCTTATGAATGGCTGCATGATATGAATGGATGTGTCCATTGTTTTAAATATAGAATTTCATCTTTAAGGGCAAACATGAATTACGGGGCCTGCATATATAAATGAGGTGTAGGTAGCGGGCCCATACTGATGGATGTGGCTGCAGACCATGCAAAACCTAAGTACATTAAATGTATATGACCACAATGTGACTATATAGAAACGAAAAGAGGCAGCTAAGAAAAATGTGTGATTTATTGTTGTTCAGATAGGTATATTCTTTAGACTCAGAGACAAGACCTTTTAGAGATGAACCCTGAGATAGCACCCAGCTGACTGCCAGTAAATATTTGCAACGAGCAATGGGTTGAAAGACTGCAATATGGTCCTTCTTGGTCGGCAGCTAAGAAGCTGTTCTATGGTGGCTGACAATAGGCAAATGCCTGTGCTACTAACATAACTCTGTAAAGGCTGTGTTCTAGGCGAGGCACTAAGAGAGATTGGTTTGCTGCTATAAGATTCATCTGCTGTATGAATAAAAGAAATTGTGCTGGAGGTTTTGGTTCCTGCTTTTCAGTGGTATTTTTCTTGAATTTTTGAAAGTGGTTTAAATAACTTATAGTAATGTCTGCACTGTCAGGAATGTGCTGTTGTTAGGGATGAAATTTTGCTCATTGGTCTGACCATGATGAAGACAGTTGTTTAAGTATACTGATAAGAACAGTGAGCCATGTGGCTACTTCCACTGGTGATAGATAAACAACAGATGTGTTCGTATTATCCATGTTATGGCAGTAGTGATAATGATGGTGCTGTGCATTTAAATAAGATAGCATTGTCTGCAGAATTCATTGTTCTTTCTCAGACAAGGCCATCTGCTGTCCAAGTTGAATGTACAGTACATGGTAAGGGAAACTCTGATTAAAAATAGCCAATGGTTTTGCAC
This sequence comes from Protopterus annectens, assembly GCF_019279795.1. Taxonomy (NCBI): domain Eukaryota; kingdom Metazoa; phylum Chordata; order Ceratodontiformes; family Protopteridae; genus Protopterus; species Protopterus annectens. Next base: position 203,043,682 of record NC_056751.1, read on the forward strand.
AAAGGATGTTGCAGCAGCTTTGTCTCAGACACACACAGAATAGAGCTAGCACCTATACCTGAGTAATTTCTGTCCTGAGGTCCTTACCCAAATTTTCTTTCTTAGTACATGAAGAGACTGTTTTGCATCCGTACTCTTTAAAACTCTGATGTTTATAGTTTTAATGCTTTACAAATTCAGCAGTTTTATGCATGCAAAGGCAAAGGCTGCGGTCTTTAGTGCTAAAATACTTACAAGAAGTCAGTTCAGAATCCTTTATTGCTGAAAGTGAAAGCAGCATGAAGATCCTAGTTTTAGATGGTCTAAGATGCCACAGAAGCCTCACATTTGCAGTTTCTTCCTTCTCTTGCATTTGACTACAATTATCCTTGCTGATCTGTATATACTTCTGCACAGGCTATGCTACCAAAAATGGAAAATAGTATACAACATTTTGACCAATATTTACAGGAGATTTGGAATAATTAAATGCATGGCATTATATTAACATGTTTGGATAATAAGAAGTAAAATGTAATCTAGATTATTTAGAAAACTATGTGCAGTGATGGAAAGACATCTTAAGGACTGCAGCATTTCTTGGACATGCCCATTTATTTCTCTCCATCCCATCTCCCATATCCAAAGCAACATTCTGTAATGATGAACTGCATATATTCTCTTAGAAGAGTATATTTTTGAAATGCCTAACCTATAGGAAAGGGTAACTCAGCACTCTGATTCCTTCTGACCATAACCTAAATGCTGCTGTGCTGTGGCTTGAAAGTGCCAAGCATCTTCTTTCAACCCAGCTAAACTCTATTCATATTAGAGGTGGTGTGTCAATTTTATTCCTCTGCATAGGAGACACAGTCTTAAAAGTTGGCTCTGCTCACTTTAAGAAAATATTGGATGTAGTAACTGCTCAACAAAATGCTACTATTATATCTAATGTCAAGAAATCATTCAGAAAATATTTAAAAAAATCAGGACGTAGGGTATCTAAAAGTATATTTTGTAGAATTTGCTTCGTAGTATTTCATTCTGTGCAGTTTATTTCTATCTCTCTATTCTATGATGGTAACGATATTTTGTTGACACTTGTGAATGTCATATAAACCTGTAGAAGAGGTTTGATCTTATTGGAATATGTTCCACTTCTGAAAAAGAAGTACATTACCAGGATAAACAGTGATACTGAATGAGGCATGTTCCATCATGAAACTGCAGAGACAAAGTGAGAAAATATTTATCTTTGGTACTAGACAGAAGTTTCTCTGAAAATAAGCTCTGTAGAACTGTAAATGAATAAGCTTAGGGATGCAAAACATGTCATCGGCAGCCACTTTAGCTTTCGCCCAGTATAGACACATAGACAACCACTGTGAAGGACAGTGGACACATCTCAGATGATTTAAGTGTCTTTCAGAGGCTTTCCTTAAACCAACAAGGAGCAACTGAAAGAAGACACTAATAAATCTTTTCAGAGATAGTATCAATATCTATAAGTGTAATGGGCTCATACAGCCTTGGTAAAAACCATGGCTTCCACCAAAAAATAAGGATACATTGGGTTACTGGAAGATATGAGACCAAATCAACACTTTAAATATTTCAGAGGTTTATAGGTGAAACAATAATCATCTTGGCATCAACATCATCGTGTCGAGGGGTGGGCTTCTTAAGAAGTGAAAGAAGGAAGACATAATCACGGTTAGAAGATATATAACTCATGATAAGGGATAAATTCAAATTTCATATTAGATGACTTGCACATATATCTGCTTCTGAAATAAAACTAATTTAGACCCAGTTTCTTTAACTGAAGAAAGAATGGATTTGACATGACTAAGGCATAGACATTTTTGTAATACTTCACTCTAATGTAAAAGCGGGAGGTCTAAATAATAAAACACTTGATGTGGAAGAAGGTACAAAGGAAAAGAGCTAAAGGTCCGAGTAAAAAGAGGCAAAGATTAACCACTCCAGGAAAAAGGCTGGTAACTAAATAATTTTCACATATTCAAATGAGATTGTGTAGTTATTTTTAATGTGTTTAATACTGTGGCATTAGATTTTTTCCTTATTTTGTATGAGCTACATTTTCAGAAATGCATTGGTTGTCAGAAAAACAGGTTCTAACATTAAAGATAATGGGCAGGATTCACGAAGCCTCCGTATAAGAGTTACAAGGCTTACACAGAGGCTGCAGTTAAGCGGTGTGATGTCAGCATGTCATGCATATGCATGAGGGCATGCTGAATCACACCTAAGGCTAACACGGTCCGTGGAAGACAGTAGGGGGTGTGTCCGTAGGGCAAGCCCTGCAAATGGACACGCCCCCAGAAGAGTAAAGTCCCGAAAGTAAACTCCCACGACAGAGTCTGTGTAAATGTGAATAAACACAACACAACACATGCCCCCACAGACTATGAACATAAAATGTATAAATGAACATCTTATATTTTTTTTTAAGTTGTAAAGATGTTTGCCCGTGAGTGCGCTCGTTTGCGTGGGTGGTTAGCAGACAGTGGAAAAGCATATAAGAACTAAATATGCAAAGTAAGCCAAGAAGCAATAGCGTAGTGGTAGAGACATCGGCTGAAGAGGAGGCAGTCATGGTTCGAGCCCCTACAACATCAATTTTTATTTTTAGTGAAATAAGCATGAAACAAGTCCCTGACATATATGTACATATATAAAATTATATTTTATGTAAAATGTAATGAAATGGGCCATGTATTTTGAAGAAATGTGAGATAAAAAAAAAAAAAAAAATGTGAGATGTGCCCATAGCCGAGCTACAGTCTAACAAGTTGAGGATATCTGCCTGTAGGTGAGCAGTGGTTTAACAGTTGTAAAATGAGTGCCCATAGGTGAGCATTGTTTTAACAGGTGTAGAATGAGTGCTCGTAGGTGAGCAGTGGTTTAATAGGTGTAGAATGAGTTCCCGTGGTTGAGCAGCATTTTAACAAGCTGAAACTGTGTGCCCATAGCTGAGCTGAGCGTAATATGCATGCTGACAGCCAAACCACACATATACCGGCGTAACCTGTTTGCACGGAGCTGCACACCGCGCCAACAAGCTAACCGGCGGGCAACATTAAGCAAGCTGTATCAAAACTGCCTTTACACAGACACACCTCCTAGCCTGTATAGACAGTCATAAAATATAAAAAGCAATGGCCAGGTTCGAACCCAGGATACCATGCACCATAGTCAAAGTACTGAACCACTAAGCCATGACAGCTGCACTTAGAAATGCAGTAATAGCATATATATAGGAATGAATAGAAAGAGGAGCATGACAAAGCAGGTTTTGTGAAGCTGATACAATTCCAAAATGGCCAATCACAGATAAGTGCGGGAAAAACGGCATATATAAGCCCCATAGGCGGGAATACACAGCATAACCGATTGTAGAACCGACTTGCAGCCAGAATGTCAGGTGTAGGTGAGGGTAGTTGCTTCCGAGCACAGAGGTGGGGCATTGAGGAGTCCAAATATATGGTTTGGCTCCTCGTCCATAATCATGAGGCCCAACTCATGCAGGGCCAGGTCTTGTGGGGAGCATATAGGGTTGAGGCGTGGGACCGGTTGGCTCATGATCTCACCAGTGCCACAGGAATACCAAGGACTGGTGAGCAGGTCCATCACCACCATGCGGACCTGAAGAGACGGAAGCAGGACCAACTGAACCATTGGATCCAGGAGGCCCGGCAAATGCCCAACTCCCCACTACTGCGTAAGTTACATGTAATTATTTATGTAAGAAATTAACTTAGCTGATATTATGGAGATGTGTATTCCAATATTACTTTATTTATATTACAGCTGCAGGTGTCGGTTCTGCGAACCGTCGAGCCTATGGTGATAGGCTGGTGCGGTTGCGCCACCAGGCAGGTCAGTAATTCTCTCCCTGTAACTGTAAATAAATATATAAGTATGACAGTTAGCAAAAGAGTGCAGTGTAGTCACTAATTAATAAAATGTGCAAGTAACAGTGTAAGAGGGTTTGCAAGTATTGCTTGATTACAAAAGTGTGATGCAGCCTGTAATCCAAACATAAAAATGAAACAAGTCTGAAATAAAGATGTCCCACCTGTAATATAATAGTACATAACCTGCAGCAGGCTGAAAAGTACAGCTGCAGAAGCTGAGTAAAACACATGTGTGAAATATATCCCTGTTGAAATACAGAAACATGACATAAGTGAGACTGTTGGAAAGGATTGTTATAACTACCGGTAAAACATGTCAATAAAGCCTATAATTAAGTACCATCCTGAATTGTAAAAATAAAACAAGTGAGAGAGTGTGAGAAAGAGGTATGAATCCACCAATAAAGTAGTAATAACTCCTGAATAAAGTATACTGCAGTCAGTACAGAATGAAATGAATGTGACAGGCAGAACCAAACAGTAACATTTGTTGAAAACGGTACTGCAGCTGGAATGTGTGTCCAAAAATCTGGATATGTTGCTCTCAGTCTGCAATATGCACATTGTATGGTTGTCTGAAATACCAAACATCCACAGTTGTCTGTAGCTATATAAAGCAAATGTAGCAGGATGATGTAGCTGAACAGAGTCAGATATGAATGTGTATGAATAAAAATGAAATGTATATTGATGTAGCAGTAACATTCCAATCACCAACCTGAAGTAGTTATCACATAGGAAACTGTAGGCAGAACTTTAGTGAGTATATATCTGCAGCTAGTAGAAATGTACAACATATGTATTGGTATTTGAAGTTGTTAATTAAATTTTCTTCACCCTACCCTATAACCACATATAATCCATTCCACATGAAATTGGTATGTGCTATCACAATTAACACCCCTGGACATTTGTCCTGTTGGTTCATACATATTTGCATGTATGTTGATGCATCTGCCCTGTTCATACATCCAAACCTGATGGCCTGTTGCCATCAATCAACCCTGCATGTTGTTGGATTGTGTATTGCTGTTCATATTATGCATGTGTTATGCTTGCTGTTCACTGGCTTGAATATATGGGTGTTTGGTTAATGGGAATACTAATGTATGCTGTTACAACTAATTGTGAATGGTATTGTACGTTACTAACCCAAACTGTCATAACATAATGCAAAACATAGGACGACAGGGAAGGCGGGTTCCAGCGGACCCACCTCTCCCTCCTCAGCTGACAAGTGCACCTGGCAGTAGTGCCCAGGCCAGACCCTCCTCTGGTGGCCCTGTGCCACCTGCGGGTGGAAGCGCTGCAGGGGATGGGGCTCGTCCCCTCTCTGCAACCGTGGCCAGAGGAAAACATCCACTCACCCTCCGTAGTGTCCAGACTGTGGTGCGTAGGGAGATCCGGCACGCTGTGCTTGGGCCCCTACGCCAGCTTGAGGCATGGGTGGCACAACTCACGGGCGTGCCTGCTGCCCGGCCTACACAGCCCCATCCTGGGCAGTGAAGGCACAGTGGCAACTGCCCATGGGTGGGGATCTCAGTTCCACTGTTGCCATCTGTGCGCTCATGGGCTCGAGATATCCAAACATCCATCCTTGTCAATTGTGTAACCCCCCTACATGTGTCATACACCGCCCCTGTATGCATCTTGTTTGTCTTGTCTGTTAACCTACCCAACCTACCTCCCCAGCTATACCAACTTCCTGTACCTGACATACCACTCTCACCTGAAAAAAAAAAAAAAAGGGCACTCTGTACCCACAAAAAAATTACGCCCCATACATAGCTGCCCATTTTGAACACATGTCTGCTGGACATGTAAACTGTCAATTACAATTGGCTGTACAAGTATTATTGTTGCCCTTACACCTTTCTCAGGGGTGGAAGGTTTCAAATGTCACACCAAATTACAAACATATGCACAGCTGTTGCTGATGAAGAAATGGGCAGCTATGGGCCTTACCTACATCCCTCCTGCAAAACCCAAGCTTGTTTCCCTACCATCCTACCCTCTTTGTGACCCCTTTTGCACCACTTTCCTGTCTCCCCATTTTCATTTCTTTCAAAGAAATTAGCGGGGGGGGGTGTGCAAGAGTAAGCACTTTTAAGAAGTTGTAAGCGGGTATGCGCAGAGCTAAACACCAGTGCACATGCGTGAGCTCTGCGCAAACCAGCGCTAACCCACTTACAACTGCTTAAAAGTGCCTTAGTCACTCTGAATGACAAGGCCTGTAGTCTGCTCAAAAGCAAAATAAAATCCCACTGTCAGTCCTGAACCCAGGACCTTGGAAACAGTAGTCCGCATGACTTACCACTAAGCCATGATTGCTATATAACAACATTGTGCTACAATAAATATATCATGCAATAGTAGGAATGAATGTAAAGGGAATATAGGATGTGTAGTACACAAAGCATGTCATGTATATTTACTGTCAAATGTAGTGGATTTCTATAATAGTAGTGTGTGAACAGAAACAGCCATGCTAGTTGGTAACTAGTAGGTAATATTGTCACTGTAGCACCTTGCAAGCCACACACATACTCACAGCAGGATAATCACTGCCCATACCCCACAACCTCTTACAGCAAGATATCTGGCCTAAGTAATAAAAAATGTGGAGCAAAGGCCCAAAAACAGGGACACATTTCAAATATTGCTCCGACAAACTTAAATAGTTGATAGAGTAACAGGTTTGGCATTATTTTGGATTTTTGGAAGGGTACGAAGTCTAAAACTGAAATGTTTGTCACTATAGTCTGACTTGAGCCCTGAGTCATTTGCCAGGAAAAAGCTGTTTTATGAGATATGGACCAAAATATGAGGCAAAAATGTGGACATCCTGCAAATATCTGTACACTTGAGAGGTATGACACTGCCATATTTGAATAGTTAAGAGCCTAGACATAGCAGCAGTGACTGAGTTACAGGAATGCCCCACAGACTCCCTGTGAAATGTACAAACAGTAGGCAGAAAGGTGTTACAACACATGCAATGGTAACTATGAAGTACTGAAAGTATGCACCACTTGCACGGCAGAAATAGTGTAGTAATACATATGCTCATGCTAACCCCCAGTCACAACTGCAGAATAACAGACAATTTAATGGGTGTACCCCACTAATATGTACCATTCCATGAGGCAGATAAAAGATGCACCTGAGAGTCTCTGGGGCCTGCTCAGCAGCATACTCAAATACCCTAATAGATGTCAAGGTCCACACCATGGCCAGACCACACTGCATTCAGTAACACCCTATCAGATATAGCAAGCATTCCAAGGTGTGAACGTACATGGAAAATAGGAAAGCCACAGCAACAAACTACAGTCAAGACACCTAGCAGGCATACAAGTAGTGAATGTAAAGGGCAAATATTGAAGCCATAGCAACAAAGTGCAAGAGCCACTCCTATATACCAGTTACACCACATGTCCCAAAGGAAAGCACACACACCCACATTAACAGTAGTAGTAGTCTTAGGTGTCAGTGTACATACACACTTAGTACAGGAAACTGGAGAAATGAATGGAGAAATGTTAATCTACAGCACAGCCGGAAATATGAGAGAGATACTAACCTTTACACTCACAGAACAGTGTCCGCAGCATACCAGCATGGTCCCTGACCTTAAAATCTGAAAGGGCTCTGCCTATCTCACATACCTTTTTATAGCACTGTCCTGAAATAACAGTGAGAACTACAATCAGTACACAACTGGCTGCATGCAATTAGCAAATGCTGGCTAACAATTGGTGCAGAGGCCACCACATGGACATATGCAGATACCTACAAAAGCATGCTGTACTCCCAGTCCACACATGCAATACATTCATTGCACCCTCTGGAGGTAGAGACAGAGAGAGAGAGAGAGAGAGAGAGAGAGAGAACACAAACAAAAACACTTATTAACAAAACCTACTAGAAAGCTGTCATCTATCAACTGGAGCAGCAGCAGGACACCGATCCAAAAGGCAACGCAAGCAGCTGTGACAAACACAGGTAATATAAAGTAATACTTTAAAAGTCTATATACTGTGAACCCTCCATATGTGTCATTGGTCTGTATCTATATGTATATGAAGATGTGCATAGGGCAGGGGACATACAGCAACTATCAGTGAAGGCTGTACATACATATGTATATTAGGGCATCTATGTGCACATATCAATGTAGGTTGAATGTAGGTTGTAGTGCAATGTACAATGTAGGTTTCACACTTATGTATGTTTAGCGATATGTTAGTGTGTGTATACAGTTTTGTAAACAAACATGTTGATATACCTATCTATCATATGGATACGTATGCATGTCAATATATGTATGTATGTATATATATATATATATATATATATATATATATATATATATATATATAATATGCATATATGTATACATAGATAGAGAGGGTTGTAGGAATACATAGACAGATGTAGATAGATATATGTAATACACACATACAGATATAGATATATGTAGATACATATACATATACATAGACTGACAGATCTGACTATCTACAAATATGACTGTATATGACTATCTCACACTCCTCCTGTCCCACCCCCTCTGTCACTCTCACCCCCTCTCTGTCACACTCCCCCTCTCTCCATATCTATAGCAATATATGTACATCGATATATATATATGTGTATATGTATACAGACATATATATATATATATATATATATATATATATATATATATATATATATATATATAGACATATATATATATACATATATACATATAAATATATATGTATATATATATATATATATATACATATATATATATATATATATTTAGAGAGAGAGAGACAGATATATATATATATATATATATATATATATATATATATATATATATATATATATATATATATATATTCTGAGTGAGGCACATGTGTACAGATGTATTGCAACAGGTGCCTGGTGACAAAGGCATGGAGTGAACACCAGTCTCGAAACTGAAGTACCATACCCCATTTCAAATCACCTACACCAGTAACCACCAGATATTTGATTGGCTGCCCACCACTGCATGTGTCAGGGGTGAACAGGGTCATAAACATGTACAATAGGCCCCCCAATGATAGTCACAGTGGCACACTATTCCTGGAATACCTGTACATGGTATGTGTCAGCAGACATGGTGTGTCAGCTATGGACATGTAGGTCAGTGTACCCCTCCACACCACACAATGTCTGCCACGGTATGTACCTCACATGACAGCTACAGATATGGAGAAGGACACAGTGACATGTACGACACTGTGACAATGCACTCAAACACATTACCAATGCACAGTGACTGACAACACCACAGAGTGCACACATAGTACCCACATAGAGGTTACCACTCCTGGATTTACATACTTAAGTCACACCCATGACAGATGTCCAACAACCATAGTAACACCTCACACCATCCACAACCTAAATGACCGCTGTGTGTCGTCCTTGACACCGCAGTAGAGAGCACATGGCGGAGGTACAGGTTCCTACCCACAGATAAGACATACCCTGCAATAAACCACACAGCGTTAAGAAGCAAGACTCCCCATGAGTACATGGCACACATACCCCTGCTGAATGTTAGTCAGATAGGTAATATGCCATATGAGTCACCCTGTGTAACTGTTTGACAGGAGCAGGTACCATCACATCACATGTGTCACAAGGGTCAGGGTAGCAGAACAGTATGCTGCTGTAGTCCCAGGGGCAATAGCATATTGTATTGTATTGTATTGTATTGTGTTGTATTGTATTGGTATGTAGAGGTGCCTCCTTTGTGGAGTGGAACCACTGCTGCTGTACACCAGTGTACAGGTACATATCCTGTAGTCAGGCTAGTGTTACATAGCACTTCTATATGCGGGTTTAGCTCCTCCTGGAGTTCATGTAGCATGCAACCGGGGATACCATCAGGTCCCATTGATGCTGTGTTTGTTGCTTTTCTGAGGGCGGCTCTCACCTTGACGTCTGTGATGACAGGGAGGTTACATTCAGCTGGGATAACTATGTCTTCATTTGGGGGAGAGGGAGGGGGGAACATTGCACTGAACCTGCCTGCCATAATGTTGCCAATATATGTGGGTTCAGTGAATTATTTGTTGTTGTGTACTAACTATGAGCATATTGGAGGGTTTCTGACCAGGTTTCTAACATAACTGAAGAAGGCCTTGTGGTTATCTGTAGTGTCCCTGGTGATTTCTCTCTCAAAGTTGCCCATGGATGTGTGTATGAGAGAACATAGCTCTTTTCTAGTGCTGATCAGACATGCCTTCCCTTTATGGAATTATGCTCTGTCTTGCAGTAGCTTCCATCTTTTGTTATACAATCTGTTTATGGCTGTGGTCCACCAGACAGGATGCTTTCCCTTTGTGGAGAGTGTCTTGGTCTTATATGGGATTGCATGATCCATGCATTCTCGGAGATGTCCGTAGAAATAATTTGTGAAGGAGTCAGCATTGTGGGTTGTGGCTTCCTCTGGCCTAGTGTGCTTAAAGGATACCATCTCAGTCTTAAGAAGTGTAACGTTTGCATTTGAAATGTTATTCACTGTAGTCGTTTGTGCTGGTGGTGGAGGTGGGATATGTATATCCAGGGCGATTAGTTTGAGGTCAGATCACAGTAGTTGACGATGTTCCCCATACAGTACCTCGATACAAACCCCCAGAGTGAGGAGGTGCTTTGGACCTGAATCAGTGTGCTGACTGCTGGGGTTTGGTAGTATGTCATATGGAGTGTGCCAGGTACTGTTGCACAGCTGTTGGCTGAGAACTGATACCTGGCCATTTACATGTGTATCTACCAACAGACAGACAGATGCTATATATGGGAGATATGTTGTATCACAACAGTCGAGTAGCATGTGTAGTATGTGTGCCAAATTCTGCTGACATATTTTGCTGATACCATTTTATTTTCTTTTTCAGGACCATAGTTCACCAGCACAATCCGGCATACTCTGCAGCCGAGGATGAGGAAATACACCAGAGCCTGGTGCAGGAAAAGATCCCGCACCAGCCAGAATCAGCAGGAGAGGGCTGCACTGTGGCAAGACCTGGTCCATTGGGTAAATTACATAGGCACACATAATAGGACATATGAGCAGGTACGACATCACTGCAGTGATTTAATCAGAAATGTCCATCAGAGTGCGTCGGATATCCATAGGCAACAGGTTTCCACAGGTGGTGGGGTGGCTACACATCCCCCACTCACCAGACTGGAGGGACTACTCCTAAGTGTTGTGGCTCCAGCCCACCAACAACAACAACAGCAGCAGACCTGCATTATGATGGAGGCTCGAGCCACACAGCACCATGACTACGAGCGTGCAGGTAATATGCCATATGTATAGTTGACTGTTGTGTACACTGGTAGTTAATGCATGTGTGAGGTGTGTCCTTGGTTTGTAGCTGTCATCATAGTATTTAATGTGCAAGTGTGATATTCTCAATATCAGCAGTTGACCTGTGAAAGGCAACGGTTGTACTACTGACCTGTATCATACTCAGTAACAATGGCACAGTTGTGCCCACTGACATTAATTTCCTCACTTCTGCAGGTCCCTCCAGTGTAACAGCAATGCAGCCCATCCATGCTGGTGAGTGTGTATTAACAATACCTTTAATAGTCTTGATAGTAATAGTAATATTAGGCTCAATCAGTAGTGCTCTGTGTATGCATGCAGGTGTGTCTGTGTCTGTGTGTTGATATCTCGCATACTGAGTAGTGTGCAAGTGTGTGTGTGTGTGCGCGTGTGCACGTGTGCACGTGTGCATGTGTGCACCTGTGCATGTGTGCATGTGTGCACCTGTGCATGTGTGCACGTGTGCATGTGTGCACATGTGCACGTGTGCATGTGTGCATGTGTGCATATGTGCATGTGTGCATGTGTGCACCTCTGCATGTGTGCATCACTGGTAACATTGTGTAGACATTGTAAACTGTGTTTCCTGTTTCCCTCCCACAGGTTCTGGTGCTGCTCTGGTGTCATGCAGCAGGGAACCTGAATCAGGTGCCACGGGTAGTGATAATGATGATATCTGTGTAATGGCACAGGAAGGTGTGCCAGGGTCCATCATTGGTCAGCCAATTGACAGTAAACAGCTGTCAAACCCATCAATGCGCACAGTCATCCTGCCAATACATCCTTTGTCACCAATGTCCCTAGGTGATGGACAGGATACAGTGGGCATTGACCAGGGTAATGTGGTATCTGTGGCACATGCTTCCCCGCACAGCAGCCATGGGCATGGCCCTGAGATGGTACCACACAGACAGATGTCCAGAGGTTCTCGTGGGAGCATCCGTGGGCATACTGCCCCTGTCAGATGTGCCCACAGAGGTCTTACAACCTCAGCTATGTTTCGGGCTGTCATGCAGGCACAGTCATGTATGGAACAGTACAGCAGACAGGGTCTGAGGGAGCTGACAGCATGTCACACAGCCATGAGTGACAGTATGCGTGACATTGCGGCTGCCATCTGTAATTTCACCGATGTCATAGACAGATGTTGTGGGGACATATTAGATCAGTTCCACAACTACATTTCCATGAGCCAGGGCAATGGTGAATGGTTGAGGCATCGACGTGGGTGTATGCCAGCAACAGCAGCAGCTGGCAGTCATCGCGGATGACAACAGGGCCGCGGCCGCCCCCATAGTGCCAGCAGCAGCCCCAGCAATGCTGGGTCTGTGCTGTCATCAGACAGCCCCAGGAGACCACGTGCACGTGGCTCTGGACAGGCCCAACAGGGATCTGTGTCGAGTCAACGAACACCTGCTTCTGATGACAGTACCCAGTCTGGATTAGTACCAGATACGGTCCGTAGCACCCCTGCAAGGCACAGGTACCGTGTCCGTGGCCAGAGACACTGATCTGTATGACCTGGCAGGTACAGTCTGTGGCCGTCCACAAACACCTGTATATGGCAGCCATGAAGTGGAACTGTGTGCATCCATACACACATGCGAATTGACAACACCTAGGGCTACCGCATACAAGCACACACTGCATCAACATTGTCCCACCTTGTACTGCTGTCCCTTACCAACACACATGCACATACATGTCAATTGGTGGTATCAGTGGCAGACTCAGGCATACCAAGTTCACACCCTGTGCATATGATGAAACTGTGCCACCTCCTGCAATCTGTAACATCAGTGCAGGTACAGGTTAACATGTTGCTGATGCACAGGGTGACTACATAGACGTGTAGTAATAGTATCATGTTGTTAACAGTACAGTGTGCTGATATAATTGTGGGTATATCCCAGCATGCCTGATGCAGTAAGGGTATGATTGTCTTGTACTGTTTTCTACACCCATGGTAAGTACCATAGTGTATCATCTGCACATGTTTGCATACTGGTGGTAAGGATGTCAACAGAAGGCCACATACATAGGTAGCACAGGGGATAAGGTGATGAAAGTATTGATACGCAATGATGGGCATGTAAACTGAAAGTGGCATGTTGCCCACACTGGACTCTGCAATGCGGATGTTTGAGGATGTTGATATGTGTGCAGTACTACATGACTGGTACAGGACACACAGGAGCACCCTAGCACTGCAAGCTCACACCTCATACCATGCTAGACAGCCCCAACACACAAAACTAACTTTCACAGGAGGGAGTCCCCATAAATGTCAGGGATACTGTGGTGGCAGGACAGGTAGCATACATCCTACTAAGTATGGAACCACTGAGTGAAGGCTCAGTGTCTGTTATTTGACATGTGTATTAGTGCAGGTATGAGCACCTGGGTTTCCGTCCGGTTATTGTACATCCTGATGGTACATGGTCTGTACACTTGTGTGCGCTGAGACTGGACCCTGGCCATCTGACCTGTGTATTTCCATGTACATGTGTATAGTGCCTGCATATTTGCACTGTTACCTACTGGAAGTGGTACAGCTTGTTTGTTGTACAATGGACTACATGCAGCCCTGCTTACTGTAGCTTTGTTTGCATGCATGTTTGCTTGCAGTTACCCTGGAACACTGATTCCACCTGCAATGCAGATTTATGGAGCTTCTGTGGATTCCTACTGACTGCATAGCTTACTATACGTATGTCCATGTCTCACTTGACAGAACGTCACTGTTTGTCCTGTTTGCATGTACGTTGCCTGTGACACATTGCATATGACTTACCTGGCATTTGACCACGTGAGCAGTCATATATGCAAGCGCTAACTAATCACAGGCACTACACCCTCACATACTCACCTTCTGTACCTTGTTCCCCATTGGCCCTATGTGCTGTTAATCACCATGGCAATCACAATACTATGGTAGCATGTGCAAAGGTCACTTGTCAGTCACCTCTATGGTACAGTTATGGAATATGTGAGTCATGTGGCAATGTCACAACTGCCACATGTACACATTCAACCCTCTCCCCTACCCATGAACGTACAGCACATGTGTGAGATGCAACCACATAGCCAAACTGGGGACTAAGCACTCTGAACCCAGTACTGGCATAACCTGTCAGGTGGCATGAAATACTACAGTGACTAAAATACCAGTCTGATGTAGACCTACACTGACAGCAATCCAAACACATGAACACACTGGGGCATTCTTGGAGCCTCAGAATAGCATCCTGCCTGAGCAGCAGACACCTCTGCAGCTGGCACACAGGCATACGTTAAGCCGGAACACAGCACATGCAACACATAGTACACAAATCCTGTGTGCCAAACAGTCACAGCCTGTACGACCAGACAACACACCTGCTACAGTTGTGTTAGATACCTTTATTGTCCAGTACAGTGAGGTCCTGCTCACCAGGCCGGACAAGGTGAAGGTCACAGTGATATGCCCGTGGGGCACTATGGTCCACCACATAACACAAGCATACAGGTCAGTCAGAGGCATGGACACATATGACTCAGTCATTGTCCGTGCCACTATGGCTGACCTGTGATGTACCTCCCTGGACTACATGATAGGGAACATAGAAGGGCTCTCTAAGCATGTGGCACAGGCTGGTATGACCCTGACCTTGGTTGGCATCATACCCTCACCAAGAATGCTGAAGTTACTCAATGCTGATGAATTACTGTAGCTACAACACCCTAGCTAAAAGGTTCCTAGCATGTAGTCACTGCATTGCTATGGAACAACTTGTTACCACTCCCACAACAGGTGAAAACATGCAGCACCTGTTCATCAACAACATGTAGACTATATGCCCCAGACCAGATGTGTATCCCTCGCTGCTAGGATGATACCATATACAACTCACACTGTATATACACATACCACATGCAGCACCCGCACAGAAAACCACAGTCATAATGTTATCCAGTGCAAATACCATGTATTCACATGTGGCAGGCGTCAGACATGGGAACTATTGAAGGTCACAGGTATATAGTGTATTTGGCACACACATACATCATATGTGTGCATTGCCATTACTGGTTTAATCGATGTCATGCATTATTGTGAACAATCCACACACATGGGCAGTCTGTGTGACAAAAACACACGTGGCATTTGTGGAATTCAAAGCCATAACTAACGGTGCTATGACAGTAGTGAGAGACGCAGTAGCAGAGCATGCTATTTGCATTACTGGGAGATTTGCCCTCTTCTGCTGTGCTTGTAGGGTGCTGACATCATCTCTGTTTAGAGATTGGAATATGCAGCAGCTGGTGTGTTGTACTGGTTGCCAAAAGGGTCAGGTCTTTCACACATGTAATTGCACGCACCCGACTTCCACCTCCCCCACACGCACACTTGCCATTTGCAGGATTCAAACCCCTATCTAACTATGTTATGACACTAGTATGAGACGCAGTAGCCGAGCGCGCTATTTGCATTACTGGAAGGCTTCTCTTCTCCGGCTGTACTTATAGGGTGCTGACATCATCAGTGTTTAGAAAGAGGAATGTGTATCATGTAGTGTGTTCTCCTAGTTACCAAAAGGGACATTTCTTTCATATAGAATTGCACACACACTAACCCCTCTATGCACACACTGAACATTTGCAGGATACAAACCCCTACTTAACTATGTTATGACACTCAAGACAGATGCATTAGCAGAGTGCGCTATTCACATTACGGGGAGGTTTCTTTTCTCCGGCTGTACTTATAGGGTGCTGACATCATCAGTGTTTAGAAAGGGGAATGTGCATCCTGTAGTGTGTTCTCCTAGTTGCCAAAAGGGACATTTCTCTCACACAGAATTGCACACACACCAACCCCGCTCACCCACACACACACTGAGCATTTGCAGGATTCAAACCCCTACCTAACTATATTATGACACTAGAGGGAGACGCATCAGCAGAGCGCATTATCTGAATTATTGGGCATCTGTTCTGCACCTGCAGTATTTATAGGGTGCTGACATCATTATTTGTACAGAGGTATGTACATCTATTACTACCTGTCAGGTGGGGGATAGCATATATATGCATTTGCAGCCACCTATTTAGGGTCAGATATGCACATCAGCACTGGCAGGTTATGTTTTATACCATGCTTCGTGACCACAGGACCTGTAACACACAGCACAACCAGTTCAGACTACCCCTCCCACATCCAGGACACACACTTTCCTTCCCTGGGAACAGTGCTAAGATATGAAGGTGTTCACATACACCATTCCAGTTGTTAACGTCAGGTACAGGTATATTGTGTGTGGGAACTACTCAGGCCTCTACAACATTACCCTACAGCCACTACAATTTGTGAGTCCATGTGCTATTGCAGGACCACTCACCACAGCCACAAGGGGGAATACATATTGCACCTGACCATCTGTAAAATGGGTACTCACTGTTCCACACCAGAGGTAGACCACCATTGTTGATATCTGACCATACCCACCTTTCCCTGGACATCCATATCCCATCCCCACCCCCAGGCAAGGTTGTCACTGCAAACAAAGTGTATTTATCAAAAGCAGACTTTGCACTTGTGAAGACTGGGGTGGAAGACTTCAAAGGACCCATGCTGGGAGACTATACAGGCCACTCTGCATAATCCTTGACAATTGCATTCTATGAGCATGTGGAAGGTTTGTATTGATCATGCTATCCCAAATATACCCATGACTCCTCCACAACAGGACACCTGTCAGGTGTACACCAGCCATATATGAGCTGTCCAACAGATGGAGTGAGCTAATACATTGCAGAGCAGTAGCCCACAGAGGAAGGACATCTCTGAACAGTACTGGCACGACACTTCAATCCCTCATAATCATCACGACAAAGTGTTGACAGTGAAATTGTCCAGACACTGCAGATAAGGCTCCCCTCAATCTGTTACTGACACCCACTTACTGTTAGAGGTCCTCACCAACCCTTTTCCAGCAAACACCAGCCACATGGATGTGGCATAGCAAATTCAACCCCTAGGATCTCCACTGTGTCCCTGCTTGACAGAGGCACAGCACACTAGCCTCAAACGGTGCCTTATGTGACCTACTTTACAGTGGCACAGTAGCCTACTGTACTGTGGAGGCAGACACCAAGCACACTCTGGCTAAGCTTTCATTCCCTAGGGCAAACAGCCTAGTATTGACCTCTACACCCATATGTTTAATTGTCAAATGCACAATATTTGTTGCTGATAGACTGTTTGCAGGTCTTTATTGCCATAGCATTCCCTGTTTCTATGAACAACTTGTGTATCTGTGGAAGATGTTTGAATATGAGTGGGATCCACTATATCACTTATGTCTCTGTAGTCATTTAACTGTGTGCGCTGGGCAGATTGCTGTAATGTGGTTGGTTCCTGGAATAACACGTACAAATACCAGATATGTGTGGCCAACTGCTAAACTGAGATATGGCCTAAGTGTGTGAGCATGCCCAGTTCAGGCTTTCCATGGCATGTTGTCTGACATATGTCTCATTTATCAAAGTGTGCGAGCATGCCCAGTGTGAGCTTTCCATATGTTGAAATCTGCAGTCCACCACATTTGTAGATGAGTGTGAACTTCAACAATATCTCACGTTTATGGTTGTGTGTTTGGTGTCATGTTGTGTACTTACTGGCCAACTGCTTTGTGTCTGAACACAACAGGGATTATGCTGTGCCTGCAGGGTTTGCATGGGATACTTTGCATACAGTTGTCAACATCCTTTCATACTGACCAAACACTGTAGTACCGTATAGTGTACTGGTTCAGTACTTTCACTGTGGTGGGCAGTATCCTGGGCTTTAGTCCTATCACTGCTTTAAATTTTCATAGTGAGCACAACAGACTGGTTAGGGGCCGGTTGTGCACATATGACCATGTTGCATTATGTTCAGATATGGACTACTTAAACCAGGCTTGTCCAACATTGGTAGTGTATTCCACAACATAGGTGGACATTGGCAAACACTAACGATGTGCCCTAGGCCATTTCTAATGCTAGTCAGAGAGTTTGTTTGTCCTTCGACACATATTGTAACTGGAGTTTGCCATGACATATGTCATGGTTAGTATACTGTGCCTCCGTCTACCCGTGACATAACAGTGATACCCAGGGTAAACCTACCATCTCCCATCCACTCATCAAGATTCCTCTTGAGGAGAGTCGATGAGTGACTCTCTGGCTAACCTGTACTGGGAGCTTACTCAAGAGTGGGGGTGGCTTCTGTGTTATGGATCAACCAGTACAGCATGTCCCATGTATGTCAATGCTGGGGTTCAAGCCTCTCATGTGCATAGCTCACTGCCATTCAGATTGTACAAGGTGCAGCATGTTCATTGATTCCATCTTGGACATGGCTTTATACATCAGGCACAGCTTGCCTCTGGGCGGGCAGTATGGCACTGTATGGAGCTGCAGTTTGTTTAATCAGGCAACACATTGCATCTGTTCGAGCTATTTGATACTCCTGGTGAGGCACTTTTGGGGTCTTTCCAGTTAATGGAGGTGTCTGCTGAGGTACATCCCACAGGGGCCATTGTACTCAATTGTGAGGCTGATGAAGGATGACTGCAGAGCCACAATGACCTCCCCTGATCTAGATCTGACTACCTTCATGATTAGGTGGGTATATGGTATGTTTCTGTAACCACTACAGCCACATGCTTGTCCAATGCAAGATATCTATCAACGTGTGTCCCCAGGACTCTTATTACATCTTAATTACTTAATGGGGTTAACACCTATGTGCTAACTGGTGGGCAATTACTGTATATCCACAGGGGCTGACTATACACTTTTCTGCAATTATCTTGCTGACATGGCTATGGCACCAGTTGTCTGTTTCTATGTGGCCCTTTTGTGGGATGTTTGTGTCAGCTGGAGGGTCAGATATGGTGGCCAGTTTGTAGTCCTCTGCAAACTTGTTCAGACACAGTCCTTCCATGTCGGCCTGTACCTATGGGACATATATACCAAACAAGGGAGGTCCCAGGAACGACCCTTGTGGGATGCCAGTTGTATCTGGTTTGTAGTCTGACATGGCTGCAGCATTTCTGACCATATCAGTTCTGTCATTGGTCTGGTTTGCAACCCCTCTACTGACATAGGGGTTTATATTTAAGCTGGTGAGCTTATCTATAATGAACACGTGGCGTATTGTATGGAAGCCTTTTGCAAGGTCCAGCTAGGCTGTGTGGACCACATTCCCCTCATCACTGGCCTTAATGACTGTTTCAAATGAGTCAAACATGTTTAAGGGGCAGGATCTGCACTTCAGAAAGCCACACTGGGTAGGGTCCAGTATCAGTAGGTCCCCAATATCTTTATGTCTGAGGTACATGCTGATCCTTTCCATAGCTTTGCAGACCAAGCTTGTCAGGATTCTGGGGTGGTAGTTTGCAGTATCCATTCAGGCAACACCTTTGTGGAGAAGGACCACTGTTGTTGTACACTGCTCTTTGGGTACATATCCTGTGGTAAGGCTGACATTGAGCAGTAGTGTTATTTGGCGTTCCATTCTTCTTGGAGTCCATGTTGGACTCAGCCCAGGACACCATCTGGTACCATTGATGCTGTGTGTTTTGCTTTGTAGATGCTGTCTGTTACCTCAGCATCTGCAATGTCAGGGGGCCAGCACTCTGCTGGGATAGATATTTGGCATTTTGGGGTGGGGGGTTTGCACTGCACCTGTCAGGTTGGATGTTGGCAATGTGTGTGTGTTTGGTATATTTTTTGTAATATTTGAGTGATTCAGAGCATATCTGTGAATTCCCAACAAGGTTCCTACCATCAGTTAAGAAAGCCTTGTGATTATCCTTAGTGTCCTTTACAATTTGTATCTTCATAGGTTCATAGGTTCATACTAGGCTATCCACCCTAGGGCATTTATAAGCCTAGCCAGAGTGTGTGTGGCTTTTGCCACCCCTTGCAATGTGAATATTATGGTCATTTAGGATTTACTTTACTGTGCCTCTGTCTAGACGTGACACAGTGAAGACCCCCAGTGTACATCTACGATCACCCATCCACTTGGCAAGATTCCTGTTGAAGAGAGTCAGTGAGGGGCTCTGCCTAACATGGAGTTGGATTCCGTTCCAGGGTGTATGGAGCCTCTGGGTTATGTATCTGTCCCTCCAGCACATCCTATTTCATTATGTGTTGAGGTTGACATCTCTCGCTCTCACAGCTCTGATGGATTTGGGTTTTCTGGGGTGGAGCATGTCCATTAATCCTGTGTTGGCCATGGCCTTGTAAAACAGGCATACAACGCCTCTGCGTAGGCAGTATGTGACTGCATACAGCTGGGAAGTCTACATCCAGGCAGCATATGACATATATTTGAGACTCTTTATCCTCTTTGTGAGGTACCTTTGAGGTCTTTCCAACTGCTGCAGGTGTTTGGTAAGGTACATCCCAAATGAGGCATTGTACTAAATTATGGGCCTGATAAGAGAACAGTATAGGGGCACAATGACCTCTGTTGACGTAGATGTGAATCCTTTCATGATAAGGTGGCCAATAAAGAAGGTCTTCCTAGCCACATTGGCAATGTGAGTGTCACATGACAGGTTACTGTCCACTTGTGTCCCTAGGTCCCTGATTACTCCTTCCATACGTAATGGATTACCACCAATCTGGTAATTTGTGAGTACCTTGTTTGGTATTTGGTGAGACATTCATACTGTCCAGTGTCTTCAGGAAGGCTGAGTGGGGTTCCTATGTGTGAGAGTGTGGTCTGTAGCATGCTACAGACTGTACAGCTGTTTTGCCTACGGTTAGTTGCACATGTGTGGTCTCCGATGCTTCGTGCATTGTCAGTTACCTGGACGTTTGGGTATCTTTGCTGAATATGTATACTCCCCCTCATTTTATGGTTTGGTCCAGGTTTTGGGGCCATAACGCATGATATGATGTATAACCTGGTAGTGTGTTTGTAATTAGAGCCTCCAGGAATGTTTTTCTGTGTTTATGTCTTTGGTTTGCAGTTGTGATAGGTCTATGTGAGACTGGGTTTGTGGTGTGTGTGGTGGTTACCTTCTCCTCCTGACTAGTTTTGACAGTACTGAGTTGAGAGAGCTCAGCCTCCGGTTTGGATAAATGGTTGCATCTCTCGCATATATTTGTATTTCTTGGGGGGAGGAGAGGGTTGTCTGTGTACATAGGGCAGGTGTAACATTGCCTCAAGATTCACAGATTCAACTTGTTGTAGCTGGCCTTAGTGGATTGTATGAGTGGACATATTTTATTGCCATAATACTGATCAGAGATTACTTCCCTTTTTAGGTTTGCTCTATCATGTAGCAGCTTCCTCATTCTCTTGCATGGTTTGGTAATGGCTGAGATCCACCATATCAGATGCCTGCGTGTATGGCATTGTGTCTTGGTTTTATTTGGGATTGCATAATC